>NC_073303.1:244363883-244613883 GCF_027595985.1 Sorex araneus
TCCCCACCCTGGGGGCAAAGGTGACCCCCCTTTTCTGCAGCTGAAGCCAAGTGGGAGAGAGTGAATGTCCCGAGGAGGGTGAGGGACCCCCAAGAGTCAGTCTGGGGCCCCCCTCGGACCCCAGACACACCTCCCCAGATTCTAGGGGCTGCCTCCTCTGCCAGACACCCCCAGTGCCACTTACCCCCCGAGCCGCCGAGCAGGACCCGTGGACTGGCTGGAGTCGGGGGAGGCTGGCCGTGACGGGGGAGACAGACAGATGGACAGTGACAGGTGGCCAGAGCGGGAACAGGAGGAGGCCGCACGCAATGGCTTCTGGGCACCCTCCACCCCCACTCAGCACCATGCCAGGCCCTGCGGACCCAAAGGATGTTAGTTCCTGTCTCTAAGCCTCAGAAAAGGGGGGTCCCAGGACCCAGCCCCCCAACCCCCGCCCCCCAACAAGGCTAATCTTTTCTCCTTTGAGTCCAAGATTGGGCTCCACCATTGTTGTCCCTGCCTCGGGTGCATAGGCCAGCAGAGCATCAGGGAGGGCTTCCTGAGGGAGGAGCAAAATGGCTGTGAGAAACCTCAGTCAGCCACACTAGCGCAAATGCCTCTGTATTTCCATTTGAAAAGTGGGGTCACTGCCTCCCTTTCACATTTTTCTTTTTGGAGGGCGCACACTTGGCAGTGCTCAGGGCTGACTCCTGGCTCTGTGCTCTGGCATCACTTCTGGCAGGTACAGGGTATCCTTTGGGGTGTCAAGATCAAACCTGTGGGCTGGAGTGAGAGTACAAAGGGGAGGGCATTTGCCTTGCAGACGGCCAACCCGGGTTCGATCCCCAGCATCCCATTGGGTCCCCCAAGCACTGCCAGAAGTGATTCCTGAATACAGAGCCAGGAGTAACCCCTGAGGTTCGCTGGGTGTGACACCCCCCCCAAAAAAAAAAAAAAGATCAAACCTGGGTCAGCCGTGGGCAAGCAAGTACCCTAGTCCTGCCCACTGTACACTCACTTTGGCCCTTCACTTACTCCTTTCTTTTTTTTTTTTTCTTTTTGGGTCACACCTGGCGATACACAGGGGTTACTCCTGGCTCTGCACTCAGGAATCACCCCTGGCGGTGCTCAGGGGACCATATGGGATGCTGGGAATCGAACCCAGGTCAGCCGTGTGCAAGGCCAAACGCCCTCCCCGCTGTGCTATCACTCCAGCCCCCCTTCACTTATTTCTTTATCTATTTTAGGGTCGCACTGCATCTATTTCAGGTGCTTACAAGCTTGGGGGTCCTTTCCAGTGACCATATGGTGCTGGGGATTCAGCCTAGGGCTCCCACTAACCCTCAGTCCTTTGAGCCACTTCCTGGTCCTGTCTTACAGTTTCAATAGCAGCTTAATTGACATAAAAATGCAAGCCAGGGGCTGGAGCGATAGCACAGCGGGTAGGGTGTTTGCCTTGCACGCGGTTGACCCGGGTTCAATTCCCAGCATCCCATAGGGTCCCCTGAGCACCGCCAGGAGTGATTCCTGAGTGCATGAGCCAGAAGTAACCCCTGTGCATCGCCAGGTGTGACCCAAAAAGCAAAAAAAAAAAAAGCAAGCCATACAATTCACGTTTTTTTTTCTTTTATGGGTTTTGGGCCACACCCAGCTGTTCTCTGGGCTTACTCCTGGCTCTGTGCTCAGGTATCACACCTGGTGGGGCTTGTGGGACCATATGGGGTGCTGGAGATTGAACCCAGGTTAGCCGTGTACAAAACAAACCACTACTAGCTGGACCATCTAGTAGGGTTTGTTTTTTTCTTTTTGGGTCACACCCGGCGATACTCAGAGGTTACTCCTGGCTCTGCACTCAGGAATTACTCCTGGCGGTGCTCAGAGGACCATATGGGATGCTGGGAATCGAACCCGGGTCGGCCACATGCAAGGCAAATGCCCTCCCCGCTGTGCTATCACTCCAGCCCCACATCTAGTAGGTTTTTTTTATTTTTTTTGGGGGGGTCACACCCGGCAATGCACAGGGGTCACTCCTGGCTCATGCACTCAGGAATCACCCCTGGCGGTGCTCAGGGGACCATATGGGATGCTGGGATTTGAACCCGGGTCGGACGTGTGCAAGGCAAACGCCCTACCCGCTGTGTTATCACTCCAGCCCCACATCTAGTAGGTTTTAAGTGAAGGTTTTTTTGTGTGTGTTTTGTGTGTGTGTGTGTGTGTGTGTGTGTGTGTGTGTGTGTGTGTGTTTTGGAACACATCTGGTGATTCTCAGGGGTTACTCCAGACTTTGCACTCAGGAATTACTCCTGGGGGTGCTTGGGAGAATATATGAAATACCACCAATCACAGTGTAAGGCCAAAGCCCTACCTGCTGTACTCTTACTCCCCTCAACCCCCCACAACTAGTGGGTTTTAAGTGAAGGGTTTTGTGTTGAGCATCTGGCTGCTCAGCCAGAAAAGGAGAGACACGGGATGGTCTCTCTCATCTGTGGCTTGTCGAGTGACTGGAACAGAGAGCGCAAACTATGGGAGAAGGAGAGAGGAAAAGAAATAAAACGGGGGCTGGAGCGATAGCACAGCGGGGAGGGCATTGGCCTTGCACGCAGCTGACCCGGTTCGATTCCCAGCATCCCATAGGGTCTCCCGAGCACCGCCAGGAGTCATTTGAGTCAGAGCCAGGAGTAACCCCTGTGCATCACCAGTGTGACACCCCCAAAAAAAATAAATAAAAAGGAGTAGCAAGAAGTGAAGGAGAGGGGGCTGGAGTGATAGCACAGCGGGTAGGGCGTTTGCCTTGCACGCGGCCGACCCGGGTTCGATTCCCAGCATCCCATATGGTCCCCTGAGCACCGCCAGGGGTAATTCCTGAGTGCAGAGCCAGGAGTGACCCTTGTGCATCGCCAGGTGTGACCCAAAAAGCAAAAAAAAAAAAAAAAAAAAAAAAAAAGAAGTGGAGGAGAGGTAATGTGGAGTATGGGTGAAGGGCGCAGGTGCCTCGGTGGGTAGAGGAGTGTTACAGCTGCAGATCCAAACTGCAGAGAAGAGCCTGGGAGATGGCACAGTTTACACACACTTGACCTGGGTTGAAGTGCCGGCACTCCACCCTGATTCTCACCGGGAGTGACCCCTGGATTCAGAGCCAGGAGTAATCCCTGAGCACGGAGAGAGGGGTGTGCCCCCCTAAATGAATAATTTGAACTGAGCAAACAGGAGGTGGCTAGAGTGTCCGGGGGCGGGGGGGGGTGGGGGGTGAAGGAGAGGGATGCAGGGGTCACTTGTGAGCAAAACCAGCCTGGGGCATCAAGTCATGGTCCCCAAGTATCCCTGTTATGGGGTAAGGACATCAAGGGCAGACCAAGGCCATGTTGCATGAAAAGAGCTTGTGTGACCCATAAAGCAAAAATAAAATAAAATAAAATAAATTTAAAAAAAATAAAAGAGTTTGTGGCTGAAAGTGGGAACATGGGGGTCTATGTGTGGTCACAGTCCCCAGAAAGCAGGACCAGCACAGGCAGGACCTTGGAAACGCAAACCAAACTCCTGCCTGTGGCTCCTTTGTCAAGGGAGAGAGGGTGGAGTCAAATGCACGGGCCAGTCCCTGGGCGGGCACAGCCTGTACAAAGGTCCTGGGGCCAGACCAAGGGGCAGGTGGGAGGAGCAGCAAGGGGACAGGGCTGGAACAGAGGATGCTGGGAGCTTTGGAGGGGCGGGGCCAGAGCAGAGGATGCTGGGAGCTCAGGGAGGGGAGGGAAATTGAGGGGGAGGAGCCCTGGCAGTGCTCAGGGGACCATATGGGATGCTGGGGATCGAACCCGGGTCGGCCGTGCGCAAGGCAAACATCCTACCCGCTGTGCTATTGCTCCAGCCACCAACCCCCCTTTTAAAATTTATTGTAGTGATAGTAAAGCACCCGGCCGACCCTGGTTCAATCCCCGGCCTTCTCTCCCGCAAAATTATTTTTGTTTGTTTGGGCTCAGAGAGATGGGACAGCTGTTAGGGCACTCGCCTTGCACAAAGTGATGTGGTTTGACCCTTGTCACCACACTGGGTTCCCTGAAGCCTCGCCAGGAGTGATCCCTGAGCTCAGCACCTGGAGTCAGCCTTGAGCCCTGCGGGGTTTGTCCCAAAATCAAAAATAAAAGGAGGCTTAGCTCAATATAGGCTGAGGACATGCTTCGCGTGTAGGAGTCCTGGCTCGGGCCGTCGGCACCGTATATTTCCCCAAGCACCAAGCCAGGCGCCCTCCCCAAATACAATAAAGTAGAGCAAGTGTATCTTAAAAAAATAAATACAGGGCCTGGAGCGACAGCACAGCGGGTAGGGCATCTGCCTTGCAAGCAAGCTGCTGACTGGGTTCGATTCCCAGCATCCCATAGGGTCCCTCGAGCACCGCCAGGAGTAATTTCTGAGTGCAGAGGCAGGAGTAACCCCTGTGCATCACTGGGTGTGACCCAAAAAGCAAATAAATAAATAGCACTGTCATGTAGCACTGTCATCCCCTTGTTCATCTATTTGCTCGAGCGGGCGCCAGTAACATCTCCATGGTGAGACTTGTGGTTACTGTTTTTGGCATAGCGAGTATGCCACGGGGAGCTTGCCAGGCTCTGCCCTGCAGGTGAGATACTCTCGGTAGCTTGCCGGGCTCTCCGAGAGGGATGGAGGAATCGAACCCAGGTTGGCTGCATGCAAGGCAATAATTAATTAATTAATTAAATTTGAAATAAATAAATTTTGAAATAAATAAATAATAAAGACAGGTCATAAAGAACCAGAAACACAGGCATTATTTTTGTGGGGTGGGAGGGGGGCACGTCCAGCGGTCCCGGGGCTCCTGCTGTGAGGGTGCTCAGGCGTCACTCCTGGTGGGCTGCGGGAAGCCCAGGGGGTGCCAGGTATGGAACCTGGACCGGCCTCCTGCCGGGCGGCGCCCCCCCCCCCCCCCGCTAGCCCTCAGGCCTTCAGCCCCGGCCTTCACGAGCACAGCGGGAAGAGCCTTCGTCATCAGATGGGGGGAGAGGGGGTGGGGAGGACCCATGCCTAGCACCTCACCCACCTGGCTCCATCGGGGACCTCCCGCAGGGTCCCCGAGCCCCTGAGCGCGCTGGGCGGGGGCACCCTCCCCGAAATAGAGGGGGCTTGGCCCTGCCCTCCGGACCAGTCTCCCCCCTCCCCCGCCGGCCCCTCCGCCCATCAGGGAGCGACTCATCACACGCCCTCTGCGTGGTGTGCGGTCTGCGGCTTATCAGCGGCCAGCAGATGCCCTCGCACCCTTCCTGGCCATCTGGGGCGCCCTGAGGAGTTTCCCGGCTTCCGCCTGGCTTTGCGTCAGCCACTGAGGCCCCTCCCTGAACTTGTGCTCCCCAAGCGGCCAGAAAGGGGGGCTCGCCCAAGCTGGGACTGGGGTGACCCCAGGAACACTCACTCAGTCTTGTCTCTTCCTCTCTGTCTTCTGGCTTTTTGGGCTGCAAATGGCATGCTCCAGGGTGACTCCTGGCTGTGTGCTCAGAAAGCACCTCGGGTGGGACTTGGGGGAACCGTATGGGGTGTTGAGGTTCAAACCCCGCTTGGCTGTATGAAAGATAAGAACTCTATCCACTGTACTATTTCTCTAGCCCCTCTTTTTTATTTATTTATTTTTGTTTGCTTTTTGGGTCACACTCAGCGATGCTCAGGGGTTACTCCTGGCTTTGCACTCAGGAATTACTCCTGGCGGTGCTTGGGGGACCATATGGGATGCTGGGGATTGAACCCAGGTCGGCCGCGTGCAAGGCAAATGCCCTCCCCGCTGTGCTATCGCTCCAGCCCCCCCTTTTTTTTTTTAATAATGTAAGAGCACTGCTGTGTATTCAGCCATGGATTAAGCTGATTGAATTGTAGCCCCACTTTTTATTTTGTTTAATTAATATCTTTTGTTTTGGGGCCACACACAGTGGTGCTGAGGGCTGACTCCTGGCTCTGGTCTCATCTATGGGAATGCCCGGAATCCAACCCGGTAAGTCGCAGGCAAAGCAAGTGCCCTCTTGACTGTCCTATTGCTCCAGCCCTTTGTTTTTGCTTTGAATGGAGTTTCTGTGAGTAACAATACTGTTTGCTTTAGTTTTCCGCCTGAGGGGTGTCTTTGCATCTATTCTTTTTCTTTAATTAATTAATTATTTTAAAATTTAAAATTTTATTTATTATTATTATTATTATTATTATTTTTGCTTTTTGGGTCGCACCTGGCGATGCATAGGGGTTACTCCTGACTCATGCACTCAGGAATTATTCCTGGCGGTGCTTGGGGTACCATATGGGATGCTGGGAATCACACCTGTTTGCATCTATTCTTACCCAATTTTATACAACAAAATGTCTTCTTTTAGGCTTTTTTTTTTTAATGTTATTAAAAACCAGAGCAATAGTATAGTCGGTAAGACATTTGCTTTGCTTGTGGTCGACCCAGGTTCGATCCCTGGCATCCCATAGGGTCCCCTGAGCAATGCCAGGAGAAGTTCCTGAGTGCAGAGCCAGGAGTAACCCCTGAGCATTGCTGGGTGTAGCCCCAAAACAAAACAAAAAAACAAATAAAGTGTTATTATTATTATTATTATTATTTTGCTTTTTAGGCCACACCCGGCAATGCTCAGGGGTTACTCCTGGCTCCGCACTCAGGAATTACCCCTGGCGGTGCTCAGGGGACCATATGGGATGCTGGGAATCGAACCCGGGTCGGCCGCCTGCAAGGCAAACGCCCTACCCACTGTGCTATTGCTCCAGCCCCAAAGTGTTATTATATTCTTCTCTTTGGAACTTTTTAGTTTTTGGATGCTCAGGGGTTACTCCTGGCTCTGCACCCAGGAATCACTCAGTAGGGCTTGAGGGACCCTCTGGGGTGCTGGGATCCAGCCAGGCATATGCCCTACCCATTATACTATCTCTTCGGCCTTGTTTTTTTGTTTTGTTTTGTTTTGGGGCCCCACCTGGCAATGCTCAGGGCTTGCTCATGGCTCTGTGCTCAGGTATCACTCCTGGCAGAGCTCAGGGACCCTAGAGGGTGCCGGGGATCAAGCATCAAGCACAGGTTGACTGGGTACAAGGCCAGTTCCTTTCCTGCTGTCCTCTTTGACCCTTGTTTGTGTTGTGGGTTTTAGTTTTTAAATTTATTTCCATTTTTGGGTCACACCCAGCGATGCTCAGGGGTTACTCCTGGCTCTGCACTCAGGAATTACTCCCGGTGGTGCTGGGATACCCTATGGGAAGCCGGGGATCGAACCTGGATTGGCCCCGTGCAAGGCAAACGCCAAACCTGCTGCACTATCCCTCCATGCGACCCCCCACCTCGGATTTATTTTTGTTGGGCTTGCCTCAGTGCTCAGGAGCTCCTCCCAGCCCTTTATTTAGGGGACCACACGCGGTGTGGGGCCTAAACCCAGGATGCCAGCCTGAAAAGTCTAAGCTCAGTCTGTTGTGCTGTCACCCTGCCTCCACAAATCCTTTTTATTTTATTTTATTTTGCTTTTTGGGTCACACCCGGCGATGCTCAGAGGTTACTCCTGGCTCTGCACTCAGGAACCATATGGGATGGATGCTGGGGATCGAACCCGGGTCAGCCGCATGCAAGGCAAATGCCCTACCCGCTGTGCTATTGCGCCAGCCCCCACAAATCCTTTTCAAAGTTCAGCTTAGGCCAGGGAGATTGGAGGCCACTTACCTTGGACACCAAGAGGAACCCCTGAGCCCCTCGGGGTGAGGCCGCCCCACTAGATTGTTCCAGATGAGGGGCCGGAGTGACAGGATGGCGGGGAGGGTGTTTGCCCTGTGTGCGGCCGACCCAGGTTCGAGCCCCAGCATCCTATTGCTCCAGCCCCGTGGCAGCTTCTTTGGGAACAAGAAAACTGCCCAATCACTGGGCTCTCGGGGGACTGTCTTTGCTGGCAGGGCCTGTGTCCCAAATCCCCCCCCCAGAAAATTCCTGAGTGCACAAGCCAGGAGTAACCCCTGTGCATCGCCGGGTGTGACACAAAAAAACAAAAAACAAAACAAAACAAAAAGAAGCTGCCTGGAACTTGAATTAATTAATTAATTTATTGCTTTATTTTTGGGTCACACCCGGTGATGCACAGGGGTTACTCCTGGCTCTGCACTCAGGAATTACTCCTGGCAGTGTTCCAGGGATCATATACGATGCTAGGAATCAAACCCGGGTTGGCTGCGTGCAAGGCAAACGCCCTACCCACTGTGCTCTCGCTCCAGCCCCTGGGAACCTGAATTTATGCCCCAAATGGTTACAATGAGGGCACTGGGCTCTGGGCGCACCCCCACATCCCCGTAAGTACTTCCCAGGGCCCTGGATAGTGCCCTGATGAACTGGGGAAAAGAAACATAAGAAACAAAAGAAACAGTTGGCTGATAAACCAACTGACCCATCCACCAGCAGCTCCCAGCTCCAAAGTTCCCAGGTACCAGATTCTGGCAAGCGAGAGGCAAAAGGAAAGGGAAAATCAGATTTTGAAAACTGGAGCCTTTCAAGAGCTTGGAAAAATGCAAGTCCCGGTCAGCACCAAGAACCAAGCAAGCAAACCAGGAATGGGGGGTGTTCACTGTAGGGAATGGCTCACAGGGTGTGGGAGAGCGCCCCCAAGAGGAACGAGGGCGCTCTGCAGATAAATCCAGGACAGTTCTCCTAAATTAAAGCGTCATCACCCGGACCTGAGCAATAAATAAGAGGGCGGGGAGAGTTGCTGCTTTTTTTTGGGGGGGGGGGTCATACCCGGCGATGCACAGGGGTCACTCCTGGCTCTTCACTCAGGAATTACCCCTGGCGGTGCTCAGGGGACCATATGGGGTGCTGGGAATCAAACCCGGTCGGCCGCGTGCAAGGCAAACGCCCTACCCGGTGTGCTATCGCTCCAGCCCTGAGAGTTGCTGCTTTGCACATGGCCAACCCAGACTTGATCCCGACACCCCCATAGGGTTCCCCCAAGCTCCCTCAAGAGTGATTCCTGAGCACAGAGCCAGGAGTAACGCTTGAGCACCCCGGAGCAACAGTATAGCAGGTAAGGTCACTGTCACTATCATCCCGTTGCTCATGATTTGCTCGAGTGGGCACCAGTAACTTCTCTATCGTGAGACTTCTTGTTACTGCTTTTGGCATATCGAATACGCCATGGGGAGCTTGCCAGGCTCTGCTGTGCGGGCAAGATACTCTCGATAGCTTGCCGGGCTCTCCGAGAGGGGCGGAGGAATCGAACTCGGGTTGATTGCGTGCAAGGCAAATGCTCTACCTGCTGCGCCATTGCTCCAGCCCAGGTAAGGTTTACCTGCTGTATAGGTCTAGATGACCCAAGCTCTGCCCCCAGCACCTCATATGGTCCTTTGAGTCTGCCAAGAGTAACCCCAGAACACCGCCGTGTATGGCCCCCAAACAAAACAAAAACCAAGCCACGTGCTCCTATAGATAGCCATCAGCCACGTCGCTAAGGAAAGGCACTCATTTACCTTCGCTGGGGAAAATTTCTTTGGCAGCTCACAGCCTGGAGAGAGAGGCCAGGGGCTAACGCACTTGTCTTGCAAGCAGCCAACCTGCGGTTTGGTCCCTGGCACCCCAAGGCTCCCCGAGCCCCACTGGAAGTGACCCCTGTGTGCAGAGCCAGGAGGTCAGCCCTGAGCACCACCTCAGGGCCAAAAAAAGAAAAGAGGGCTGGAGCGATAGCACAGCGGGGAGGGCGTTTGCCTTGCATGCAGCCGACTCGGGTTTGATTCCCAGCATCCCATAGGGTCCACTGAGCATCGCCAGGGTGATTCCTGAGTGCAGAGCCAGGAGTAACCCCTGTGCATCGCCGGTGTGACCCAAAAAGCAAAACAAAAAAAAAAGAGAAAAAGAAAAGAAAAGAAAGTTTTTGGTTGTCTCTTTGATTTGCAAACTTTTTTTTTTTTAATTTTTTATTTTTGTGGGGGCTGGGAATCAAACCCGGGTCGGCCGTGTGCAAGGCAAACGCCCTACCCACTGTGCTATCGCTCCAGCCCCTTTATTATTATTATTTTTAATTGGTGATGGCTAGCCCACACTCAGCAGTGTGCTCAGGGCTTGCCTCTGGCTCTGTGATCAGGGGTCACTCCTCCTGGCGGGCTTGGGAACCTTATGCAGCGCTAAGGATCGAACCCAAGTTGGCCAAGCACAAGGGAAGTACCTTACCAGATGTCTTACCACTCCACTTCCCGCCCCCCGACCTTTTTTTTTTTTTGGTGTATGTAGGGGGATTGGGCCACACCTGGTAGTGCTCAGGGCTGACTCCTGGCTCTGTGCTCAGGATCCTTCTTGGCAAGGCTTGGAGGACCCTCGGGGGTGCCAGGGACTGGACCTGGAAATCCTGTTGGTGGTGTGCAAGTGCCTTCCCCACTGTCCCATATCATAGGCCCTCCCTGATCCTTTTGTTGTTTTTCATGGGATTTTAGAGAGGATCACGCGTTATCTGCATTTGAGGAGATATAAGCTGTAATTAAACTTTAAAAATGTACTCCTACATGGGGCGGAGCCTGGCAAGCTCCCCGTGGCGTGTCCGATATACCAAAAACAGTTAACAGTAACGGGGCTCATTCCCCTGACCCTGAAAGAGCCTCCAATACGGCAGCCAGCGTTAGGAAAGATGAGTAAGTAGAAGATGCTAAAATCTCAGGGCTGGGGGCTGGAGCCATAGCACAGTGTGTAGGGCATTTGCCTTGCACGTGGCCGACCCAGGTTCAATTTCCAGCATCCCATAGGGTCCCCTGAGCACCGCCAGGAGTCATTCCTGAGTGCATGAGCCAGGAGTAACCCCTGTGCATCACCGGGTGTGACCCAAAAAAACAAACAAATAAATAAATAAATAAATGAAATAAAATAAAACCTCAGGGCTGGGACAAATGGAGGCATTACTGGCGCCCACTCGAGTAAATTGATGAATATCAGGATGACAGTGATACAGTGATACGTGGGGCTGAAGAGTTAGTGCACGCGGTAGGTATGGCGCTTGCCTTGCACATGGCCAACCCAGGTTTGATCCCTGCCATCACATAGGGTCCCCAGAGCACCACCAAGAGTGATCCCTGAGTGGCCTCCTGAGAGCAGAGCCAGTAGAAATCCCTGGGCATTGCTGGGTGTGACTCAAAAATACACAAAAATACTTCTAAGTAAATTACTACTAAGTAAATTAGTAAGAAGTAGTGTATGGCCACAGAGATAATCCACAGACACATTCATTGTTCTGAGGTTCATCCTATTTATTTTTATTTTATTTTGCGCTTTTTTTTTTTTTTGTCACAGCCCATGATGCACAGGGGTGAGTCCTGAGTTCAGTCACTCCTGGCTCTGAACTCAGGAATCACCCCTGGCAGTGCTCAGGGGATCATATGGGATGCGGGGAATCAAACCCCGGCCGGCCACGTGCAAGGCAAACGCCCTACCTGCTGTGCTATTGCTCTAGCCCCTTATTTATTTTTATTAATTTTTGTTGTGGGGAGCCACATTCAGCGCTTGGTGGTGCTGGGAGGACCCTATGGGATGTGGGTGATCAAACCCAGGTAGGATGCAGGAGGCCAATGACACACGACCTGCTACTGTCTCTCCGGCTTCTCTGAGCCGTTCATCTGTGGGACCAGCAGGAATGGACTCCAGCACACTGGGAGTAGAAATTCGTTTTTTTCTTTGCCAGGGCAAAGATACCAGGCAATGTTTGGAGTCTGGATTTGTGCCTAAACCTTAAAGTTGGGCTGGAGAGATCACAAAGTGAGCCAAGTGTGAAAAAGTCCCACCAGGAGTGATCTCTGAGCACAGAGTCTGGAGCCAGTCGGAGCACACAGCCAGGATTGATTCCTGAGCACAGAGCCGGGAGTTAGCCCTGAGCACAGGACCAGGATTGATCCCTGAGTGCAGCCAAGAGTGAACCCTGTGCACAAAGTCAGGAGTAAGCCCTGAGCACTGCCGGGTGTGGCTCCAAAATAAATGCAAGAAAACTGAAAGTTTTGAAAAGAAAAAAACCACTATAAAAAAAAAATCAAACCACCCCCCCACACTACCCAGACTAGGACCCGCGAAGGACCCTGTTTTTTTTCTTGACGAATGCAGACTGGGATCTGTCCTAAAATCTCCTTCCAGGCCCCAGCAGGGGAAAGTCTCCTCTTCTCGTTTGTTTTCGTGCCAGTCAATCCGGGCCTTTGAACTGGAGCCTCCCATCACCGTTTCACCACGTAAACAACAACATTTCGTTCCATTCACGTGCTTTCTTTGCCACCGGCTCCCCAGTTCCTCGTTACGGTGGTTTTTGAAACCAACGGAGAACACCCCCCGACTCCAGAACCCCCGTCTCCACGGGCTCTGGCCGAAAATGAGGGTCTCCGATAGGAAGGGGGCCGCTGGGGACCCCCGCAACCCCGAGTATCCGGGGCCCTCCGGGGCCCACGCCGCCAAGGAGACAGAGGCCCGCCGGGGGAAGGGACACTGGAGATAGCGAGAAGACGCATGCAAAGCAGGGGGTCCCCCAGAGACCACCCCCCCGCAACAAAATCGATCGGTCCCGACACCCCCGCCCCCCACGGCCCGGCGGTGGGGGCGGGACGGGGCGGGGCGAGCGCGGCGCGTTCCCAGCACCGCGGCGGCCCCGCCCCTCCAGGGCCCCGCCCCGCGGAAGCCGCATATTGCCCAATGGGCGGCGCGCGCCCGGCCCCGCCCCCTCCGCGGCCGCCAATCGGACGCCGCGAAGGGCGGGCGCGCGGCGCCCTTTTTCCCGGCGGCCCCCACGGCCCCGCCCCGTGGCGCCGGGCGGCGTGAGGGGCGGGGCCCGGGCGTGGCGCCTATAAAGGCGGGCGGCGGCGGCGGCGCCATTTTGCGGACGGCGAGCAGCGGCGGCGGCGCGGAGAGGCGCAGCGGAGGTTTTGCTGGTTTCGGACCCCAGCGGCCGGATGGTGAAATCCTCCCTGCAGCGCATCCTCAACAGCCACTGCTTCGCCAGAGAGAAGGAAGGGGATAAACCCAGCGCCGCCGTCCACGCCAGCCGCACCATGCCGCTCCTCAGCCTGCACAGCCGCGGCGGTCGCAGCAGCGAGAGGTGAGCCCCGCCCCGCGCCCCCGCCGAAGCTTCCAGAAGCGGCGCGGCGGCGGCGGCGGCGGGGGAGGAGGGCGGGGCGCGGCCGGGCTCGGGCGCCCCCCGGAGCGCGAGCTCCTCCCCTTTGTCGAGGCCACAATCGGCGCTGGGGGCGGGTTCGCGCCGTGGGGGGCGGGGCCATCCTCTCCCCTCCCCGGGGGTCCCGGCGGGGGGCGGGGCAGCATCGCGGGAGTCCCGCGAGGAGGGCCGGGGTGGACTGCTGGAGGGCGGGGTCCCCGAGCAGATTAAGAGACCGCAAGTGGGGGGGTTCTCGCGGGAGTTGGTGGTTTTGGGGCATTGGGGTGCGGGGGGGCAACCCGGGGGACACGTGACGGGCTCGGAGCGGCCCGCGGGGGCGCAGGGGGATGGGCTAAAGGGGGATCCTGCGGGGAAGCGCGAGTCCGGCTTGCGGGGCAGGGGGCAGGGGTCCCGGAACCTGCACCTGGTCCCCCGGGTCTGGGGGTCCCCCGCGGACGCCCCCCGACCCGCCGCCGCTTCAGTTCCAGGGTGTCCCCCAACTGCTGCAGTCACCCGGGTCCGGGGCCTCGGTGGCGTTCCTGATGCCCCTCACCCACCCCCGAAGATCCCAGGTGGGCGAGGGAATAGCCAGAGGGATCGCAGTCCGCCAGCTAACTTATTGTACTCGGTGAGTGGCGGGGGGCGCGCGCGCGCGTGTGTGTGTGTGTGTGTGTGTGTGTGTGTGTGTGTGTGTCCCTCGGAGCGCCGGCCCCCGCGCCCCCAGCCCTGACCGCCGCCCGCCCCCCGCCCGCAGGACCACCGGCTGGACGTGACCGAGGAAGGGACGAGCAGCCCGACGCGGATCCTGCACGTGCAGTCCCGGCTCACAGAGGCCAGGGCCGTCCACTGGCGGGCCGTGCTCAGCGGTAGCGGCCTCTACATCGAGATCCCGGGGGGCCCGCTGCCCGAGGGGAGCAAGGACAGGTGAGGCCCGCCCGGCCCGGGTTCCGGCCGGAGACCCCGCCCCGCCTGACGCCCCTCCCTCCCCCAGCCTCGCGGTGCTGCTGGAGTTCGCGGAGGAGCAGCTGCGCGTGCAGCACGTCTTCATCTGCTTCCCCAAGAGCCGCGACGACCGAGGTGGGGCCCCGCCCTCGGAGGGGAGGGGAGGTGGGGTGGGGGTCCCGGGGTCGGGGTCGGCCCCGCTTACCGCCCGCCTCTCCCTCCCGAAGCCGCCCTGCTCCGGACCTTCAGCTTCTTGGGCTTCGAGATCGTGAGACCGGGCCACCCCCTGGTCCCCAAGAGACCCGACGCGTGCTTCATGGCCTACACGATGGAGAGAGAGTCCTCGGGGGAGGAGGAGTAGGGGCGCACCCCCTCCCCGCCCCGCGCCCCGACCCTCGGCTCCGCCCCAGCCCCGACCCGGGTTTGCCCGCATGTTGTGATTGTGCAAATAAAACGCTCCGGATTAGCCGCTAGTTCCCGTGTAATAGTGTGTGTGACACTCAAGTATTTGCTTTGATTCTGAATAAAAGTTTCTATTTTACTTTCGTACCGCTGGTCCAGGCTGTTTGGGACGCCCCTGCCCGCGCTCAGAAACCCCAATAAAGTGACCTCAAGACGTGCGGCTCAGTGGTGTTCACTTGGGCGGGCGCCCCCCCCCCCCCCCCCCGTAGTTCCTGGGGCTGCACGGGCTTCGGCCTTGCCGCGGAGGTGGGTGGGGTTCTGGGCTGGTCAGCCTTAGGACTGGCTGGCCAGAGACCCCCTGCCAGGCCTGGTCTACCCCGAGGATGGGGGGGGGCCAGACCCGAGCGGTAGGGGCTGTGGCGCCACCTGCCGGCCGCATCTGGGAGAGTCGCCCAGAGTCACCTGCAGGGCCAGGAAACGACCCTGGCTCAGAGGGCTTCAGTATAACCACGGGTACCCGTCACCTGAGGGTTGAGGGGGCTGGGGGCGGGGTGTCGGCGCGCGGCCCTGCTGCACGGCAGGTGCGTTGCAGGAGGTAATTTGGCACTGCCAGAGACGGGCCAGCACAGCACCTCGGCAGGGCTCCAGCCTTGCACGCACCTGGGTTCGAACCCCGCACCCAGAGGGGTTTCCTGAGCTCAGAGCCAGGAGCAACCCCTAAGCATCGCCGGGTGTGGCCCAATGTACAAAAAAAAGGGCTGGAGCATTTGAGGACAGTGAGGCAGGGTGTTTGGGCCACACCCGCGGTGCTCAGGGCTCTCTCCTAGTTCTGTGCTCAGGAGTCAACACCTGACGGGGCTCAAGGTACCACTTGGGATGCCAGGAATTGAACCCAGGCAGGCGCCCTCCCCGCTGTCCTATTACTCTGGCCCTACTGTGTTCATTGTTAACTTCCCTTGGCCAGATTAGGGGAGACCTACCTGGGGGTGCTGGCGGTTGGGGCGGAGGGTGGGGGTAGAATCCAGAGCGTGCTGGGGTTTTGAGGTGCCTCGATGTAAAACCAACATTTTCTTATTTATTAAAAAATAATTGGGGGAGGGTGGACTGGAGCGATAGTACAGTGGGTAGGGCGTTTGCCTTGCATGCAGCTGACCCGGGTTCGAGCCCTGGCGTCCCATATGGTCCCCCTGCACTGCCAGGAGTAGCCCCTGAGTATCTCTGGGTAAAAAAAAAAAAAAAGTTGCATTAAAATAAAAATAATTTGGGGGCTGGGGAGTACAGCGGGGAGGGCGCTTGCCTTGCACGCGGTCAACCCGGGTTCGATCCTCAGCGTCCCATATGGACCCCCGAGCCGCGCCAGGAGTAATTCCTGAGCACAGAGCCAGGAGTAACCCTGACCACATCCCCGCCACCCTCCCAAATATATATATTTTTGCCACACCGTGCCCAGAGCTTATTGCTGGCTCCGCGGGGGCCCCTGTGGGATGCGGGGATTGAACCCTGGGCGGCCACACGCGAGGGGAACACCCTCACCAGGGTCCTATTGATACCGCCTGGAAAATAATTGGCGCTGGGGACCCGCCAGGAGGGGGCGCCAGTGAGCCCAGGAAGAGGCGCGGGGACCGCGGGGCCTGGAGGCGGATGAGGCTTGCGTGGGTCCTGGGAACCGCGCCCAGGAACGTGGGGGTGTCGGGGCTGGGGGAGGGGCAGGGATCACGGGGACACATACCGCGCAATTCTCCACCCGGACTTAACACTCAGGATTAGGGGGTGCTCCTGGCCCTGGATGGACAGTATGGACCCCGACCTTCAGACCCCAGCACCAGAATAGCCCCTTGCAACAAGACGGGGCCGGGTGTGGGGGGGTGGTCATACATTCAAAGTAAAAGAGGTCCCCACTTTTTTTCTGTGTGTGTGTGTGTGTGTGTGTGTGTGTGTGTGCGCGCGCGCGCGTGTGTGTGTGTTTGGGCCACGCCTGATGCTCCGGAAACTTACCTGACTCTGTTCTTAGGGATCCCTCCTGGTGGTGCTATGGGGTACCCGGGATTCAAACCCGGGTCAGCCACATGCAAGGCTGGTGCCTTCCCGGTCCTGTCTCTGCATCCTGGAGAATCTTAAGGGCTGAGAAGATAGTACAAGCGGGGAGGGTGCTTCCTTCCCGTACACTTGGGCCGATCTGGGTTTCATCCCCAATACCCCAGAGGGTCCCCTGGGCCCCAGCTGCAGTGATCCCTGAGCATAGAGCCAGGAGTCTTCCCTGAGCACCACCGGGTGTGGCCCCAAAAGCCAAAAACAAACTAATAAGTGAAAGGCAGAAAGAAAATTCAACTCCAGTAGAAATGAAGAAATGCAGAACATTTGTCGTGCAGGGTGGCAGGGTCACAGTGATAGCACAGCAGGGAGGGTGTATGCCTTGTTGCATGCCTAGGACCCGGGTTCAATCCCCGGCATCCCATAAGGCCCCCTGAGCACCTCCAGGAATAATTCCTGAGTGCAGAGCCAGGAGTAACCTCTGAGCCTCGCCAGGTATGGTCCAAACAACAACAATAACAACAACTGTAGCACTGCACTGTAGCACTGTCACCCTGTTGCTCATCGATTTGCTGGAGCGGGCACCAGTAACATCTCCATTATGAGACTTGTTGTTACTGTTTCTGGCATATTGAATACACCAAGGGGAGCTTGCCAGGCTCTGCCAGGTGGGCGGGATACTCTCGGTAGCTTGTCGGGCTCTCCGAGAGGGGCGAAGGAATCGAACCTGGGTCAGCTGCGTGCAAGGCAAATGCCCTACCTGCTGTGCTATCACAACAAAACAAAAACCAAACACCAGAAAAGACAGGGAACAGCACTGGGACATGAGGAACAGAGGAGACTAAGACAGGAAGTGAGGCCCGTGCAGGGGGGAGGGGTTTATGGCTTTGGGCAGCCCTGGGGCCTGGGGGGTTGACACTAAGGCTGACAGGGAACTGAGTCCTGATGAGTCAAGAGAAAACAGCCCCTGGAGATTTCTCTGTGGTTTCTGTTTTACTTCCTCCAATATTCACTCCCCACCTCACTCCCCCCCAGTGGGAGCATCTGAGAAGCCTCCGTCTGCCATCTCCCATTCCCCCACCACCTTGGACCCTCAATTGTGTTGGGGAGACTGGGCTTGAGATGTTGCTGGTGTCTGTTTAGTCAAGAGCCCAGCATCTGGCTTGCTGTGTGACATAGGTCAAATCGCTAGCCCTCTCTGTGCTGCAGATAATCAAGAATAGCTTCTTCCAGCAGCTGTGTTCTTAGGGCAGGGCATGGGCTGGAGTTCTCCTGAAGAAAATATGATGATCTCGGGCTGGAGAGATAGGACAGCAGGGAGGGTGCTCGACTTACTCATTGCCAGCCAGGGTTTGAGTCCCAGCACCCCCATAGGGGGTCCCTGAACGCTGTCAGGAATGGTCCCTGATCCCAGAACCAGGAGTAAGTCCTGAGTACTGCTGGGTGTGCCCCAAGCAACAAAAACCAAGTTATGAGCAGGTCCTGGTCACCCAGCAGCAAAACACGAACATGGAGGGGGCAGGGGGAAGGGGAGGGGGGAGAGGGAGATTGGGGGCCGGGGAAATGGGTCAGCAGCTAAGGCGCTTGCCTGTATGCAGCGGGCCTGGGTTCGATCCCCAGCACCCCATAGCCTCTCCCAAGCCTTGCCAGGAGTGATCCCTGAGCACAGAGCCAAGAGTCAGCCCTGAGCATCAGAAAGAGAGGGAGAAAGAGAGAAAGAAAAAGAAGAGAGAATGACAGAGAGGTGAGAGAGAGAGAGAGAGAGAGATGGAGAGGAAGGAAGTGAGGAAGGGAAAAAAGGAGAGAAAGAGAAAGAGATGGAGAGGCAGAGAGGGAAAGATAGGAGAAAGGGAGAGAGGGGAGAGAGAGAGAGAGGGAGAGAGAGAGAGAGAGAGAGAGAGAGAAAGACAATGCCTGCCATAGAGACAGACTTAGGACAGACGGGGGGGTGGCAGCAGGAGGGAAACTGGGGACATTTGAGGTGAAATGTAGACTGGTGAAGGAATGAGTATGAGTGTTGGAACTTTTTTTTTTTTTGGCTTTTTGGGTCACACCTGGCGATGCACAGGGGTTACTCCTGGCTCTGCACTCAGGAATTAACTCCTGTTGGTGCTTGGGGAACCCTATGGGATGCTCAGAATTGAACCCGGGTCGGCCACGTGCAAGGCAACACCCTACCCGGTGTGCTATCGCTCCAGCCCCGTGTTGGAACATTTTATGACTGAAACCAAATCATGGACAATTCTGTAACTGTGTATCTCATGGTAATTAAATATTTAAATGATTTTTAAAAATCAAGGCATCTGTCTTCATTGTCTGAAGCTCCAGGTTTGATCCGCACCACCAAGCACGACCCCAATTTATTTACTTTATTTTATTAAAAATTTTATTTTTGCTTTCTGGGTCACACCCAGCGATGCTCAGGGGTTACTCCTGGCTCCTTACTCAGGAATGACTCCAGGTGGTGCTTGGGAGACCCTGTGGGATACTGGGGATTGAACCTGGGTCGGTCACACGCAAGGCAAATGCCGCCCCCGCTGTGCTATCTATTGCCCCACAACCCCAATTTAAACCGCTACAGCAGGGGCCGGAAAATAGCAGAAGTGGAGAGGGCGTTTGCCTTGCATGCAGCCAACCTGGGTTCAATCCTGAGCACTGCCAGAAGTCATTCCTGAGTGTAGAGTCAGGAGTAACCCCTGAGCATCGCCGGCTGTGACCCAAAAAGTCAAATCAATCAATCAATCAATAAATGAACCACTACAGCAGGGAACAGAAGGACAGAGAAGGGCGCCTCCCTTGCATGCAGAAAACCCAGCATCGACCCCCGGCCCCTCCTATGGTTCCCTGAGCACCATCAGGGAATCATGCCTGAATACAGGGGCAGGAATGAGCCCAGACCATGGCTGGGTGTGGCCCCCTAAATTAAAAAAAAAAATCGGGTCCTCCCCACCGTGCTCCCCTGACTCCCCAACACAGAGAACAGGCTTCCTGGCAGACATCAAGCCGTGTCAGAAGTGGGGCTGCAGCTCGTCCCTGAGAAATGGCCATGACGTCACGGGCAGGGGTGTCACCATTGTGTCTGTCCCCCCACCCTTCGCCCCTCTCCCCTCTGCGTGTCCCTGATCCAGAGTTCCCAGGAACAAGGCACAGCGGGAAGATGCCAGACGTGTGTTCACGCACCAGCGCCTTTCTGGCCTGGCGGAGGCGCCCGCAGCCGAGCCGGGCGGGCGGGTGAAGGCTGAGGGTGGATTGGGGACAGGGGCACTGCTCATTAGGATCTGCGGGGGCGGGGGGACATCCTGGAACTAGATTGAGCCTCCCAAGGCTGGAGAAGGCCCAAGAGGGTCCCCCAAGGCTGAGGAGTCCAGAGCTACACAATCAAGATGCAGTGACTTTGTTATTCACCCTCCTTTTGTCAGTTTCCTACAAAAACCCAAAAGGGCCTGAGCCTAGTCCAGCAGGGAGGGGGTTTGTTTGCTTTGCCGGCAGCTGGCCGGCCCGGGTTCGATCCCAACACCCCGTATGTTCCCCTGAGCACCTCTAGGAGTAATTCCCGAGTGCAGAGCAGAAATAGATCTTGAGCACCACTGGGTGGGCCAGCCCCCCTCCCCCACCCCCCAAAAAATATCAGGGGAAGAATTCAAAGAGAAGTGCAGGGTTTTTTTTATGGGGGGGTGAAGTGGGAGGGGTGCACACCCAGCAATGCTCAGGGTTTGCTCCTGGATCGATCACTCCTGGCAAGACTTGGGGAATTTTTTTCCTTTCTTTGCTTTTTGGGTCACACCCGGCGATGCTCCGGGGTTACTCCTGGCTCATGCACTCAGAAATGACTCCTGGCGATGCTTGGTGACCATATGGGATGCTGGGAATTGAACCCAGGTCGGCCGCATGGAAGGCAAACGCTCTCTCCACTGTGCTATCGCTCCAGCCCCTGACTCCGAGAATTTTGTGTGGTGCTGAGGATGGAGGATGGAACCCAGGCCAGGTGCCTTATCCACTGTCCTATCTCTCAGGCACCTGCCGTGAGAATGTTTTATAATGACCCCCGGGGTGAGGGGCCAGAGTGATGGTAGAGTCGGGGGAGGGGGCAGCATTTGCCTTTCCTGGGGCTGACCCGGGTTTGATCTCCAGCATCCCAAGGGTTCCCCGAGCACTGCCAGGAGTCATTCCTGGGTGCAGAGCCAGGAGGAACCCCTGAGCATCAATGGATGTGGCCCTCAAACAAAAAAATAAACTAAAAATAAAGACCCTGGCGTGCTTGCCTTGTGTGCAGCAGCAAACCCCTCTTCATTCCTGCCTACTCTAAGGGTCCTGAACCTCACCAGGAGTCACCCCTGAGCACTGAGCCAGGAGTAGCCCCTGGGTACCACTGGGTAAGCCCTCACGCCCAACACGGAGAAAAAAAAAAGTCAGAGAGACTCTTTCCCTGTGGAAGATGTGGGTTCAATTCCCCTTTATGCATGGGTCCCTGGGCACCACGGTGACCCTTCCCACACAGGACCCCGGGGCTGGAACGACAGGACAGTGGGAAGGATGCTTGCCTCGCGTGCGGCTGGCCCAAGTTTGATTCCCGGCGTCTCACGGGGTCCCCAGAACCCCACCCGGAGTAAACCCTGAGCACCAAGCCAGGAGTGAGCCCTGAGCACTGCTGGGGTGGCCCCAAAAGACCAAATGAAAACAAAAACCAAACTTACCCAGAAGACACCCCTCAGCCCTCAGCACTGCCTGGGGTAGCCCGACGCTACCCCAAGAAGACTGAATGAGAGGCAGGGAGACAGCCTGAAGGGCCCAAGCCCGTGTGCCTTCCGTTCCCAGCCTCCCAGGGTGCTCTGCTCTGCCAGGCGTGACCCCTCACACGGCCCCACTGAGAATATTGTCTAACGACCCCATTATATAATGAGCATGGAACCATCCTGCACTGAGCACTGTTTATGGGAGTCCCCTCACTCTAGGGGGAAAATAAAAAAGACCTCTAGTTTGTTAGTAAATCAGTTCTGATTTTATTGGATTCCAACCAAATACAGCGTCGGGCAGGGTGGGGGGGGCTGGTGGTGAGGGCATGAGACGGCACAGGGGTGGGTGGGTGATGGGGGGGTCCTGGAGGGCGGGGTTCCACATATACTGGCGTTCTGGGGAGGGGGCTTGGTCTTGGAATCACCCCCTTTCTTCTGGAAGGTGCTGAAGGCACTTGGATGTTTTGGGGGGGCTCCTTGGAGCTGCTGTGACAAGCAAGATGAGGAAGAAGTCAGGGGGAACACTTGCGTAGCTCTGCGAGAGTCTGGAGGCCCCCAGGAGCCCCCCTTGGCCCTCGCACACATCCCCTCACAATTGGGGGTTTGGAGGTGGTGACCCCCTATGGGTTAACTGTGGTCGGAGGGTCACCATTTGGCTCTACTGGCCTATCTGTACATTGTGGGGGCTGGACCAGGCTGGGGGGGGTCTCCCAGAGTCTCGGCACCAGCCCTAGCGCTGGCTGTTCTCTAGAAGATCTCTTGAGTCTCCAAGTTGCCCCCCCCCAAAAAAACAACCTGGCCCCTGCAGGTGCAGCGGGGCTGGAACCTCAGATCCCTCCGCCGCAGAGGAATCTGAGTGAGGGTCCCCGCCCAGCTGAGGTGAAGCCCTTTCTCGCCCTCTCCCATCACTTCCGGGCCTGCCCCCACCACCCCATTGCCTTAGTGGAGGAGGTGGAGGGAGGGCGTGAGACGGGGCAGCAGGGAAGGCAGGATCAGAATCGGTCCCTTCCGGTGTCCTAACAGGGCTTGATACCCCCCCTCAGCATGGTGGACTCACCCCCGCGCTCTGCCAGCCTCCCCTGCCCACAGAGGCACACACCCAGTGCTCCCCGTACCCCCTCGCCCCTCCCCGCACCCCGCGCGCCGGTCTCCGCGGGCTCCCCCGCCCCTCCACTCACACAGCGGGACGCCCGGAGACCTCTCCGCACGCACACTGCTCCTCTCTCCCCGAGGGCAAGGGGCCTCGTGCGCCAGGACCACCCCCGAGACGGCCAGCTGCTGGCCCAAGGTGAAGGGTCACCCCAGCTGGGCTGTTGGGGTGGGCTCCAGACTCCACGCTGCTGGCCCGGGGCGGGTGGAGGGGGGCTCACACAGGCCTGGTAGCCAGCAGCCACGGGAGCAGAGGGCGAGGAGGTGGACAGCGCCGCTGCCTGCGGGCCTGGAGGGAGGAAGCCGGGTGGGGGCGGGGCCCTCGCGGCCAGTCTCACCCCAGGGAGGCCTGAGCTGGGGCCGGGTTGCAGCGCGGGAGCCAGGCGTGTCCCCGGGAATGAGCCGAGTGTCTGGGTGTGAGCCGAGTGTGACCGGGAGTCAAGTGTGTCCAGGTGTGAGCCGACTGTACCTGGGTGTGAGCTGAGCGTGTCCGGGTGTGACCCATATCCACGTGTGAGCCGAGTGTGTCCAGGTGTTATGTGTGTCCCTGCATGAGCCAAGTGTGTCCGTCCACATGTGAGCCTAGTATGTCTAGGTGTGAGCTGAGCGTGTCCTGGGTGTGAGTCCAGGTGTATCCGGGTGAGAGCCAAGTGTGTCCGGGTGTGAACTGCGTATGTTCCGGTGTGATCTGAGTGTGTCTGGATGTGAGTTGAGCGTGTTTGGGTGTGACCCATGTCCAGGTGTGAACTGTGTCCCTGCATGAGCCAATTGTGTCCAGGTGTGAGCCCAGTATGTCCAGGTGTGAGCTGAGTGTTCCTGGTGTAAATCCAGTGTATCTGGGTGTGAGCTGAGTGTGTCGGTGTGAGCAGAGTGTGACCTGGTGTCAACAGTGTGGGTATAAGCAGAATCTGGGTGTGAGCAATGTGTCCAGCTGAGTGTGTTCGGGTGTGAGCCCAGTGTCTGAGTGTGAGCCGAGTGTGTCCAGGGTGACTGTCCAGGTGTGAGTCCAGTGTGTCCGGGTGTGAGCTGAGTGTGTCCGGGTGTGAGCAGTGTCCGTGTGTGAGCCCAGTGTCCGGGTGTGAGCCGAGTGTGTCCAGGGTGACTGTCCGGGTGTGAGTCCAGTGTGTCCGGGTATGAGCAGTGTGTTTGGGTGAGTCCAGTGTGTCCTGGGTGTGAGCCAAGTGTGTCCAGGGCGACTGTCCAGCTGTGAGCCAAGTGTTCTGGGGGTGGTTGGGGTGACTAAGAGCAGGGGCAACATGAGTGTGACCCGGGGTGACTGTGTCTGGGGCGGAGCTGGGTGCGTCAGGGGTGACCGTGTCTGGGGGTGCACTAGTGGTACCCCAAGCATCACCCCCACAGAGGGCACGTGGTCAGTGCTGGCCTCAGAGAGCCGTGCGCACCCCCCTTTGGAGAGCTCGCCCTTATGCGCCCCATTGCGGATACACGTGAGCTCTGGGTCCAGGGAGGGGGTGTAGGCGAAGTGGGGGGGCAACCATCAGGGGAACCTAGCCCTTCCCTCAAGGGGGAGCTGTGTGTGTTGTGGGGCAGGGGCACCGTGGCTGTCAGGGTGTTATTTCCCTCTGGGGGTTCCCACGGCCCTCATGTCACCCCCACCCTGCTCAGTGCGCCAGCCTTGGGGACGGAGGGGGCAGAAAAATCGCGTCGAATTTTAGAAAAAAACGCAGGGGAAAAAAATCCAAGTCTGGAGGGAAAGGGGCGTCCTGCGGGGAGGGTCCCCCAAGGGGTGGAGGGGAATGCATAGGTGGTGGTTCCCAGGGGCCCCGGTGACGGGGGGAAGAGCGGGGAGCCTAGAGGGCCCCCCAACTGCGCGTTCTGGTAACTTTTTTGGGGGCCACACCCGTGGGCGCTCAGGGCTGACTCCCGGCTCTGCGCTCAGGAATCATTCCCGGTGATGCTCAGGGGACCCAACGAGATGGCGGGGATCGAACCCGGGGTCTCCCGCGTGCAAGGCAAGATCTCTGGGGTGGCGTTGGGGGGGGAGGGGGCCCAACACCCATCAGATCATTTTCATGTTGAACTTGCGCGCGCCGCCCTGGCCCGCGGCGGCCGCGGGCCCGTCCACCTTGCGGAATGAATACTCGACGGAGAAGTTGTTTTTGTGTTGCCCGCGCCCGCGGCTCCACACGAACAGCAGCAGGAAGCAGAAGAGCACGACGCCCAGGAAGGTGATGCAGCCCATGGCGGTGGACACCAGGATGGTGGTGAGGTCCAGCGGGAAGCGCGCGGCCGCCTGCGTCTCGTTGCGCCCCTCGCCCGGGGTCCGGTTGGCGGCCGGCTCGGGCTCCACGGCCAGGGTGGCGAAGTAGGTGTCGTTGCCGCCCGCGTTGCTGGCCACGCACGTGTAGGTGCCGCTGTCCTGGGGGCGCGCGTCGCGGATCTCCAGGGTGCCCCCGGGCAGCACGCGCGCGCGCCCGGCGCTGGCCGCGGTGACGGCGAGGTGCTGGGGCGTCACCCAGGCCACCGTGGGCGCCGGCTCGCCGTCAGCGCGGCACTGGAAGCGCACGGGCTCACCCGCGGCCGCCGTGACGCGCTGCAGCCGCCGCTCGCGGATCTGGGGCTTGCGGCACACGAAGTACTCGAAGAGCGCCGAGTCGGGCAGGTGGCGCAGGGCGTCGCCGCGCACCTCGGCCGGGCTGGCGCACGCCGGCAGGCGCCCGTCGAAGTTGAGGGTCTTGCGCCGCTGCACGATCCACAGCAGGCGGCAGTCGCACGCCAGCGGGTTCCCGTCCATGCGCAGCGTCTCCAGCGTGTTCACCGAGTGGAACGTGCTCTCCTCCAGCGTGGACAGCAGGTTGTCCGACAGGTTGAGCAGGCGGATCTGCCGCAGCCCCAGGAAGGCCTGCGGCTCCACCACGGCCAGCAGCGCGCCGGCCAGGTGCAGCTCGCGCAGACGCACCAGGTCGCGGAACGAGCCGCGGGGCACGGTGCTGATGGGGTTGTGCGAGAGGTTGAGGCAGGTGAGGTGCGCCTGGTGGCGCAGCGCGGCGGCCGGCACGGCCGTGATGTTGGTGTGCGTGACGGACAGCGAGGTCAGGTTGAGCCCCTGCAGGCTGCCCGCGCCCAGCTCCTCCAGCAGCGGCCAGTGGTCGATCTCCAGGTGCCGCAGCGCCGGCAGCCGGCGGAAGTTCTCCTCGTCCAGCGCGGCGATGGCCAGGTGGCGCAGGCGCAGCGCGCCCAGGCCGCGCAGGTGGCCCAGCGACTCGGCCGACAGCGCCGTGAGGTTGCAGCGCTCCAGCGTCAGCTCGCGCAGGGCCAGCAGCCCCGCGAAGGCGCGGCGCGAGATGAACACCAGGTCATTGTCGCCCACCTCCAGGCGCCGCAGGCTGCGCAGGTCCTGGAAGGCGTAGTCCAGCAGGATGACCAGCTTGTTCTGGCTCAGGTCCAGCAGCGTGAGGTTGTCCAGGCGCGTGAACACGCCCGGCGGGATGAGCTTCAGGAGGTTGCCCCGGAGGCGCAGCACGCGCAGCCGCGGCAGGTTGGCGAAGGCGCCCGGCTCCACGTGCGCGATGACGTTCTCGCTCAGGTCCAGCTCCTCCAGGCCCGGCAGCGCCGCCAGGTCGCCCGGGTTGAGGCAGCGGATGCGGTTGCGGCTGAGCTCCAGCACGCGCGTGTCGGCGGGGATGCCGTCGGGCACGGCCGTCAGGCGGCGCCGCGCGCAGGTCACCACGGCGCGCGCCGGGGCGCTGCACTCGCACCGGGCCGGGCAGCCGGGCGCCGGGGCCGCGGCCGCGGGCAGCAGGAGGAGCTGGAAGCTCAGTAGGCTGAGCCAGCGGGTCATGGTGCGGAGCGTGGGCCTAGGGCCGCGCCACCATCCTCGTGGGCACCTAGGGGCGAGGGGGCGGGGCAGCGTTAGCTCCGGGAACCGGCCGCCCAGTTTCCCCCCCCCTCCACCCCGTCCCTGCAGGAGAACTGAGTGGGGGGCGCCCCGGAGCCATAGGACAGCGGGGAGGGCGCTCGGCCCACCCGGGTGCCAGTCCCGGCATCCCGTAGAGACACCCCAGCGTCTCCAGGAATGATCCCTGAGCGCTGAGCCAGGCGCCGCCCCTGAGCAACGCGGGGTGTGACTCAAAAACCCAAAACCCCAAGAGAACCGAGTGGGCCGCACGACTACCTTCGAGTCTGCTGGCAGAGGGGAGGGCGTTGGCTCTGTCCACCGTGGACCCGGGTTTGATACCCGCAACCCCATAGGATTCCCCGGAGCTCCGCTGGGAGTAATCACTGAGCACAGAGCCAGGAGTCAGCCCTGAACACTGCTGGATGTGACCCAGTAACCAACAACCAAATAAACTCCTAGTGGTTCTGGGGGCAGGGAAACTGAGGACATTTGTGACAGGGAATGTAGTACACTGGTGAAGGGAGGGTGTTGGAACACTGAATGACTGAAACCCGATCATGAACAACTTTGTAACTGCGGTGCTGGGGAACCCTATGGGATGCCGGGGATTGAACCCAGGTCGGTCACTGCAAGGCAAACGCCCTACCCTCTGTGCTATCGCTCCAACCCCAGATTCAATGTTTTTAAATTTAGAAAATAGGGGCTGGAGCGATAGTACAGCGGGGAGGGCATTTGCCTTGCACACGGCCGACCCGGGTTCGATTCCCAGCATCCCATAGGGTCCCCTGAGCACCACCAGGAGTCATTCCTGAGTGCAGAGCCAGCAGTAACCCCTGTGCATCGCCAGGTGTGACCCAAAAAGCAAATAAATAAATAAAATAAAATTTAGAAAATAAAAATTTTCAAGGACAGATGCTTAGAAGGGATGGGTGGGGGTGGGAGCCCTGTACTTGATTCTGAAACCTCACTCTCTCCCCTACAGATGCCAGCAGAAACCAACCCAGCACTGAACTGGCCTCACCAGGAGGGTGTAGCCCCCTGACTGCAGCCCCCAGCCTACCGAGAACCGTTTTCCGTGCACCGTGTACCTGCCTCCCCTCAATAAAACCCTCCAAAACTCTCAGGCTAAGAACATCGTCCTCCACTAAGTTCCTCCTCCACCGGGGACAGGTTTTTGGTTTCCCCGCGGCTCTCAGGGCTGACTCCTGGCTCTGCACTCAGGGATCACTCCTGGCAGTGCTTGGGGGACCCTGTGGGGATTCCGGGAATCAAACCTGGGTCGCCGCGTGCAAGGCAAACGCCCTCCCCGCTGTCCCAGCGCTCCGGCCCCACTTTCCCTTCTACTTTCCAATAAACCTTTCTATTCCCCCGGCCCCACAAAGAAACTCTCAGGCAGTACTGGGTTAATTCGAAGGAAGGGGCATGGCCTGGGTGTCCCCACACTGTTTAAGGAAGAGACCACTTGGGTGTGAAGGGGAGACAGTTTTCCTTTTCTTTTTTTTTTTTTGCTCTTTGGTCACACCCGGTGATGCACAGGGGTTACTCCTGGCTCTGCACTCAGGAATTATTCCTGGCAGTGTTCAGGGGGCCATATGGGATGCTGGGAATCGAACCCGGGTTGGCCGCGTGCAAGGCAAATGCCCTACCTGCTGGGCTATCGCTCCAGCCCCGCAGAGCCGGTTTTCGAGACCCATGTCACGTGGGCACCCCTGGAATCCAAGAGGCTCAGGGAGAGAATTAGACCGCCAAAGGTGCCCCCTCCCCCGCACCAGGGGGTGTTTCGTAATCCTGGGGGTTGCAAATGTCCAGAACAGACAGGAAAGATGTGGGGGAGGGGAGACGGCTGATGGGCCATGGAATGTTCTGGAATTAGCATTCTGGGATGTTTAAAAATATAGTCCAAGCAGGGCCAGAACAGGAAGTGCACTGGCCTTGCATGCCCCCTCGCCCCCAGATTCATCCCCGGCACATCCCATGGGGTCTCCCAAACCCCCCCAGGAGTGATCCCTGAGTGCAGAGCCGGGAGTCAGCCCTGAGCACCGCTGGGGAGGCCCGAAAACCAAACCAAAACAAAACAAAAAAGAAATCCAAAGTTGACAGACTATGTGAGCCTCGCTCACCCCTTCAGAACCAAATGCTAGGGGCTGGAGCGATAGCACAGCGGGGAGGGCGTTTGCCTTGCACGCAGCTGACCTGGGTTCGATTCCCAGGATCCCGCTGGGTCCCCCGAGCACCACCAGGAGTAATTCCTGAGTGCAGAGCCAGGAGTAACTTCTGTGCATCGCTGGGTGTGACCCAAAAAGGAAAAAGAAAAATTTTTTTTTCAATCAAATGCAACAAGATGCCGAAGTGGACTCAAGGTTGGATGGTTGGATGGACACAGGAATCCCCAGGTTCCCTGCCCCGTCCTGGTACTGGTCACCCCACCCAGAGGTACCCGGGTGAGTGGCATGATGGGGTTGGGGGCAGCTCAAACCCAAGGGACGCCTTGATTCCAGGCACCCCTGGGGTCTGTCCCAGCTGGGCAGCATGGTAAGGGGGGCAGACAGGTGGGGGACCAGCTGCCAACACACCCCACCTGGACACGGCCGGGGAGGTGAGCCCTGCCGGGTCATTCTTCTAGAGGAAGTTTTTCGTGTCTTTTTTACTTTTGGGGTCATACCTGGTGATGCACAGGGTCCCTCCTGGCTCTGCTCTCAGGGATCACTCCTGGCAGTGCTTGGGGGACCCTAGGGGATGCCGGGGATCAGTCCTGGGCATGTGCCAGGCCAGCCCTGCTGCGTGACCTCTCCAGCCCCCCAGTTTTTTTTTCTTTTTAGGTCACACCTGGTGATGCTCAGGGGTTCCAGCTTGTAGGTATCAGGGTCTCGGTTGTGTTTCTTGTATTACATTTTTTTTTTTTTTTTGCTTTTTGGGTCACACCCGTCTGATGCACAGAGGTTACTCCTGGCTCTGCACTTAGGAATCACTCCAGGCGGTGCTGGGGGACCATATGGGATGCTGGGAATCGAACCCAGGTCAGCTTCGTGCAAGGCAAACGCTCTACCCGCTTTGCCATTGCTCCAGCCCCAGATCCCTTACCCCCCGTTTTTTCTAGGTCATTCTTCCGCAGAGTGATGACCTGAGGCAGCTAGGGAGAAGTTGGGTCTCCAGAGGGGCCAGCAGGCCCCCCACAACCAGCACAGCCCAGTCCAGCTGGGACCCCATGGCCAGGCCCTGTGCCCAGGCCGGCCCGCTGCCCTGGGCTGCATCGCTCAGTGTTCATGCCTCCCCTGGCCAGGAAGAACCAAGGTGGTCTGCTTGGAGATCAACCTGCTTGTGGTGGAGGAGGAGGAAATAAAGGGGTGGGACCTCTCAGCGCCCCAAAAACACTAGCCAGGCAGAGCCCAGCAGCACTTCCTGGAGACAGTGAAACTGACACAGAAAATGAAACAAAGTTGCTATACGGCTCCAAGGCTGGGAGGGTGTGTGTGTTTGTCTTGCGGGCACTGTGATTCCCCACGTCCCTTATGGTCCCCAAAGCACCACCAGGATTAATTCCTGAGTGCAGAACCAGGAGTAACCTCTGAGCATCCCCGGGTGTGACCCAGAAAGAAAAAAAACAAAAACGGTTCCCCAGCTGCCCTGTCCCTCCATCCTCCGCTCCAGCTCTGGGCCTCCCCCTTCCGCCAGAGCATACACCCCGGTTCTGGCCCCAGGCCCTGGTGGGTTGTGCCCGAGTCCAGCTTCCCCGTGCTCTCCCGCGCTTCACCTATCCGGTGCCCCTGTGCAGAGAATCTCTACCGTCCATCCCAGACCGCGTGTCCCCCCGGCGCCATCCAGCACCTTGCTTAACTCTCAGGCCTCCAGGCAGTGAGCACCACGGGACAGGGGAGATAGCACAGCAGGTAGCACAACCGGGAGGCGTCTGCCCTGCACTCGGTCAATGGGGCTCCATCCCCGACACCCCATAGGGCTCCCTGGGCATGGCCAGCAGGAGTGATCCCTGAGCACAGAACTAGGAGTCAGCAGCCTTGAGCACCACCAGGTGTGGCCCCCCCTCAAAAAAACTAAAAAGGCATCCACGTCACCATCACTGTCCTCATCATCACCCTCCCCCTTTATCTCACCATCAGTGGCATCACCATCACCATGACTACCATCACCATCAGCGGCACGTAACCACCATCTCACCATGATGACCTGATATCACCATCAGTGGCACATAACCACCATCTCACCATGACTACTATCACCATCAATGGCACGTAACCACCATCTCACCGTGACTACCTGATACCACCATCAGTGGCACGGTAACCACATCGCCATGACGGCCATTAACGTTGCCATCACCACCACCCTTGCTACCATCACCACCATCATCCTCATCAGCATTTCTACCACCATCAGCACCACAATTACCATCACCATGGCTGCCATCACCACCACCACCATCACCGCCACCACCACCACCACACTGTTACATTGTTGTTTTGAATCACACCCGGGGATGCTCAGGGGTTACTCCCGGCTCTGCCCTCAGCAATCACTCCTGGCGGTGCCCGGGGGGTGGGGGGGCCTATGGGATGCCGGGGATGGAACCTGGGTCAGCCGCATGCAAGGCCGGCGCCGGCCCCGCTGCCCTACGGTCCTGGCCTGCCAGGCCTTGCTCTGTGCCGGCCTTGGAGCGAGGTGCCACCTGGATTCTTCCATGCCACCGCAGGCTCACAGTGCGGGTGTTCTGCTCGTCCTCGTCCCTCTTGACAGGTGGAGCCCTGAGGCTCGAAGCAGCTCTGACAAGCCGCCCGGGTTCATGCCGCCAGCTGGGATGTCGGGGGGGGGGGGGAGGGGGGGAAAGTTCCGGGATGAGGCAGCTGGCGCCGACACCCCCGTGTCACTCTCATCGCCCTTGCTGTCATTCTGGCTTTGGCAGTGCCGGGAATGGAACAGGGCCCCGCAGGCCAGTGCTCGGTTCCTGAGCCCCGCGACAGCCCCTCGCTCGCTCGGCTGCTGAGGACAGCCTGACAGCTTGTCAGCAAAAATGTGCAACAGCCTCTGTGGCACCTGAACCGGCGTTCATTGCTCCCCCCTCCGAGATGCGATAATGCTGGTTTCCTGATTCTATCTGTCAGTCAGTCAACAAACGCGGACTTCATGCTGAGAGTCGCCGAGGCGTGGGGGACATCGGGGAGGGGACATCACAGGAGGGGACATCGGCGAGGGGACATCACGGGAAGGGACAAAGAGAACCTCTTACTCAGACCAACAAACAACCACGAGGTCATATAAATACCCCTTCCAGGGGCCGGAGTGATTGCACAGCGGGGAGGATGTTCGCCTTGCATGTGGCCAACCGGGATTCAATCCCCAGAATCCCATAGGGTCCCCCAAGCACTGCCTAGAGCGATTCCTGAGTGCAGAGCCCTGAGCATCGCCGGTGTGACCCCAAAAGCAAAATAAGTAAATAAATAAATAAATACCGTTTCTCAGGGGCTGGAGCGATAGCACAGTGGGGAGGGCGCTTGCTTTGCATGCGACCACCCCAGGTTCGATCCCCGGGCCCCCTTGTGTGGTTCCCTGAGCACCACTAGAAGTGATTCTGGAACACAAAGACAGGAGTAAGTCCTGAGCACTGCTGGCTGTGGCCCCCAAACAAAACCAACCGGCCGAACAAAAAAAAAAAATGCCACTTCTGGGGGCTGGAGTGATAGCACAGCAGGGAGGGCGTTTGCCTTGCACGCGGCCAACCCGGGTTCGATTCCCAGCATCCCATATGGTCCCCTGAGCACCGCCAGGGGTCATTCCTGAGTGCAGAGCCAGGAGTAACCCCTGAGCATTGCGGGGTGTGACCCCCCCAAAAAAAAGCCACTTCTCCTGTGTGTGTTGGAGGAAAAGTGGGAAAAAAAAATGCCCCCAGGTGGGGCCTGAGAGATTGACAGCCCGCGGCTGACCCCAGTTCAATCCCTGAGCACCATCAACCCTGAGCACCATCAGGAGCACCCTGCGAGCAGAGCCAGGCAGAAGCCCAGAGCACCGCTGGGTCCATCCCACGCGGACAGGGACAAAGTCAGAAAGGACTCAATGGCCAGCAGGTGGGGACGCGGAGGGGGGACGGCTACGGGGACGCTGAGGCAGAGAGGCCGTGGGACGCTTCTCTCTGGACGTGCTGTGTGACCCCCGGCAGACACACATCCTCTCTGGGCGCGCGCCAGCTGCCCTGCCCGACTGCCCCGGGAGTGCTCACGCTATAATTACTCCATGGCATGAGAGAACAGACGGCCGGCGCTCCGCACCCCAGCAGAGCCGCTCCAGCTGTGACCCACTTTGCTGGGCCGACCTCGCCCCCAGGAGCCGCCTGTCATCTCCCGGGCAAGGGGCACGGCGAGTCGGAGGGGGGCGGCCAGCAGCTGGGCTGGAGCTTCTGACACCCCCGCTCCCCCCCCACATTCGGGGATGCTCGGGGTCCGGGCGGAGGGAGAGGGGCCCGGCTGGATTCAGGGCTTCAGTGATCACCTCCCCCCAGCCCCCCCGGCCCCCCGCCGGCCTCCAGACCCCGGAGCCCCGCTGGAGGGCAGGGCTCAAGGCCAGGACCCCTGGCACTGTTCTTTCTTCTTGGGGCGGGGGCACACCTGGCGATGCTTAGGGCTGACTCCTGACTCTGTGCTCCATGGTCACTCCTGCCAGTGCTCGGTGGACCCTAGAGGGTGCCGGGGTTCGGACCCGGGTCGGCACTATTGCTCCGGCGGCCCCATGAAACAAATTTAAAGGAGAGCCGCGGGGAGTCACTGCAGGTTCGGGTGCAAGGCGTGTGACCCGTGAGTGGCTGTTCAAGACGGGTCGGACCTGTGAGCGGCCCCATGTCACCCCCGCCTGGAAAGTCCCGTCTCCTGCCTGGAGGAAGGTGGCGTGTGCAGACTGCCCAGGGCCAACCTAAGGGGCTGCGTCCTTTTCTGCAAAGGGCATGCATGCGTGTGGCCAGTGGCCAGTGAGAGGTGGGGGGTCGGCCCGGAGGGGGCTTGGAAAGAGTCTGCACAGGACCTCACCGAGGTGGTCCGCTCTAGGTCAGTCCCCTCCCTCCCCCCTCCCTGCTTTCCCTCCTTCTCAGATTCTTCCTCCCTCCTCCCCTCCTTCCTCTCCTCTCCTCCCTCTCACCCTTTCTCCCTTCTCCACCTTCCTCTGTCCTTTCTTCCCTCCTTCCACTTTCCCTCCTCCCCTCCCTCCTCCTCCTCCTCATCCTCCTCCTCCTCCTCCCCCTCTCCCTCCCTCGAGCATTCTGGGGCACCCTCTTCAGCTGTTCATTTCGGAGTCAGTACTGGAGCCCCCAGACAGATCCCTGCTGTTCCATCTGGGCGTGGGGGTCCCACGGAAGAGCCCTAGGGAACAGGCAGTGCTCAGGGAGCACCCATAAGGCGGCGGGGGGGCTGTGACCGGCAGAGCCACGGCTGCTCTGGGACCCACTTGATGGACCCCAGGACCACGAGGGACCCTGGGGGGGGTGAACCAAGGATGCTAATGAGCCACCTGGAGAAGGGGGGCTGTTGGGGGGGCAGTATCCTCCCACCGGGAGGGGTCGGGCCCAAGTGAGGTGGGCACTTCACTGGGGGGGACTGAGGAAGCCCCCCACCCCTGGGAGGCTGCACCTCTAGAGGCTGGAGGGTCCCCCGGAGCCTGTGAGCTCAGGGGTCTGGGCGGAACCCGAGCCCAGGACAGACGTTGGATTTCTTTTCATTATTTTTTGTTTGTGTATGTGTTGGGTAACACCCGGCAATGCTCAGGGGTTACTCCTGGCTCTGCACTCAGGAATTACTCCTGGCAGTGCTGGGGGACCCTATGGGACGCTGGAAATCGAACCCGGGTCGGCCATGTGCAAGGCAAACGTCCTCTCCGCTGGACTATCACTCCAGCCCCCTCATTTCCTTACTTTTATTCTTTATTTAGGGCTGGAGGCCCCCACCTGCTGGTGCTCAGGCTCCCTCCTGGCTCTGCACTCAGGGATCACTCCTGGCCGTGCTTGGGGGGCCCTAGGGGGTGCCGGAGATTGAACCCGGGTCGGCCACAAGCAAGGCAAGCACCCTCCCCACTGTCCTACGGCTCTGGGCGCCACTGCAATGCTTAGCCCTGGGAAGGGGGGCGGCAGAATGAGACTGGTGGGGTCCGAGGAGCGCCCCCAGCTCGCCCGGTCTCTCTGCGAGGCGTGTCCATGTCCCGGCCCCGGTTACGATGCGGATACGCTCCTGGCCTATCCCAGAAAAAGCCCAACTCCTGGGGGAGTCCAATGAGAACTGGGGGGCACAGCCACTCTGCACCCCCTCCTCCACTCTGGCTTGCCAGGCCAGGAGATGCCAATCCCCCCCACCCCGGCAGCCCCAGGGTGAGAGTTGAGCCCTGTGCGGGGGAAGGGGGCACGGGGGACAGATGCTGGGGACCCTGTCCTGAGGCTCCCTCCACCCCCCACCCCTGCAGTCAGCCGGAGAATCTGCTGCTACATACCCCCCCATCCAAGCACAGACCCCGGTATTGGGGGGGAGTCTAGCTGTGTGCAGCGACGGCCCCCAGAGGCCAGATTTGGGGACACAGTGCCCCCCATCGCCAGGACCCGCACCTCCTACGCCCCAGATCTGGACCCTCCCGGGGCACTCGGGCGTGACAACTCATTAAGTCCTAATTAGCCTCCGTCTGCCCTGTCACCCTTTGGGAATCAGAAGTTTGGATTCCCGACCCATTTTCTCAGCCGGTTGGCGCTGAGGGGCGACAGAGAAGCTGCGAGTGAGCAGAGAAGTCTCTGGACCCACACACGCTTTTTTTTTTTTTTTAAAGCCGGAACGATAGCTCGTTGGGGAGGGCGCTGGCCTTGCACACGGCTGGCCAGGGTTCGATCCCCGGCATCCCACAGGGTCCCCTGAGCACCATCAGGAGGGATCCCCGAGCGTAGAGCCGGGAATACGGCCTCAGCACCGCCAGGAGTGGGCCCCCCCAACAAAAACCCAAACCCAGATGCCTCCTATCTCCCCCACCCCTCCTACCAGCACGAAGCTGACTCGGCAGAGACCCGGGGTCCGAGGAGCCCCCCCCACAGCTCGCCCCGTCTCTCTGCGAGGCGTGTCCGTGTCCCAGCCCTGGTTCCGGAGCTGACACACAGGGGAGCCCGCCGCCCTGGGTGGGGTCCCATTGGGGGGGCAGGGGGGCTCTGACAGGCAGGTGGGCGTCCCGGCCCGGGCCCACCCCAGCCAGGCTCTCTGAACTCTACCTGGTGATGAGGTTGGTGACTCAGGAGGGCCCTGGAGTGACAGCTCCGTGGGAAGATGCGAAGCGGCACCTCGGATCGGCTCCCTGTGCCCACTCAGGCGCCCGCAGATCCCGGCTCCTGCTGGGGGTGGCTGGGAGCAGCCTCAGTGCGGGGGCTGAGGGGCAACGGGATGTCCCTGCACCCAAGTCTGCAGCAACTCCCCCCGCACCTGGACATCCATCCCCCCCACCCCCTCATGTGAGGTCACTCCGGGGGTCCTGCTCTCCACCCCCTGGGGAATGATAACACAGGCCAGTGCGCATCCCCCTCCCCCCTCCCCGCCCACCTCATTCACACAGAGACCCTGAGTCCAGCGCCCTGTCACCCACCGCACTCACTCTAGCTGCCACACCTCCTCCTCCAAGCAGCCCTCCCAGGTTGCTCCAGGCCTCACCACCGTTCTGCTGGGCCCCGAAAGCCAGACCCCTCTGCACGTGACCTCAGCGAGGTCCCCAAACTCAGAAGTTTGGATTCCTCAGAATGGGGGTGGGGGGGCTGGCGGTCCCCTGCTGCAGCAGCTCCAGCTCGAGCTGCTGGCCTGTGTCTGAACAGCTCAGCCACAGGCGGTCTCCAGGGAGCCCCTTCCTGGGCCCAGAGCGAAGCAACACGCGGGGTGCCTTCCCTTCCCCCAACTTGTTGAATGGGGTGCAGTGGCCGCCCCAGCCAGGCCCCCCCCAGCGGTCCAGCCCCAGCAAACGGAGCTGCCGGCCTGGCTGTTCTTGGTGCCTGAAAAAAAGGGGCCCACGGTGGTGTTGGGGGGCGGGGCGGGCAGGGGTTGCTGGGGATCAGCCCTGTGACCCCCAAAGCTCTGCCTGCCACGCGGAGCTGCACCCAGCCCCTGGGCACAGACGTCCTGGCCTGAACCCCAGACCTTCTTTTCCCCCTGGCAGTTCCGCGCGCCCCCAAGGCGGCACCAGCCGGGGCTCCCGGGGACAGGAAATGCCAGCGACGCCCCCATCCCGACAGAACCTCATCCTCTTCCCCTGGAGGGGGACGCGTCCCGCCAGGGGTCCCTCCCAGTCTGCAGGGAGACGCCCACCCGGCTGCCCGCTCCCGGGCGCCCCCCGCCCAGCTGCGCGGAGCCCCCCCGGCGTGGGGAGTGGTCCCCAAAGTTTGCCGGGGGGAGGCCTGGCGCGGGAGGGGTGCGCATGGGGGGGTCCGCGCGGGGGTGGTGGCGGTGAGGGAGGGCGGATGCGGGGCGCCCGGGCCCCCTGCGGCTACTCACCTGGGCGGCTCGGCCGCGGACACCGCGCGGGCTGCGGCGCGGGGGCCGCCCGGAGCCAACACCAGCCGCCGCCGCCGCCGCCGCCGCCGCCGCCTCCCGGGCCCGCCGTGCGCGCCCCCGCCGGCGCGTGCCCGACACCGCCGTCCGCGGGGCGGGGGCGCGCGGGGCTGCGCTCGGCCGTGCGCGCGGCCGGCGGTGCGCGGCGCCGGGGGCCGCAGGTGTGTGGCGCGCGCCAGGACACGTGCGCGCAGGTGCTGGGGCGCGGGGCCCCGGGGCTGGGGTCCGAGGACCCACCCGCACCTTCCCCGCCGGGCCCCGCTCCTGGACCCCGACACGCAGCATCCCCGCCCCCCCACCTCCCCCACCCCAGCGTGCAACAGATCCCCTCTAGGACCTACCCGCTCACTGGTTCAGTCTCGGGGCGCCTGCACAGCCCCCCTGGCTTCCAGGTCCAGGCCGCTCTGGACCCCAGGAGAAGCACCTCCAGGAGCCCCGAGCGTCCAGAGATCATTCTGATCCCGCCCCCCAATCTCAGCGCACCCGTGGACCTCCAACATGCAGGGTCCCCCACCTCAAGGTCTCTGCAGACCGCCTCCTCCCCCCCCCCCCCCGTTCCCCATGCTCCTCTGCCCACAGCCTCCCTCCCTCCTCTGCCGAGAAGTCCTCCGTCTCCAGCACACGATGTTCCCTGAATCATTGTGGGAGAAACCAGCCTTTGACCCGGCCAGGCCTGAGCAATTGTGGGGACTCCCGCGCATGGGGGCTCCTAGCCCTCAATATCCTTGTCACAGAACCAGATGCCCAGGTGGTCCCAAGCCTCCACCCCTTCCCCCAGAGTAGCCCTCACCACACATACGCGCTTTCTTTTTTTTTTTTTTGCTTTTGCTATTTGGGTGCTCAAGGCTGACTCCTGGCTAGGTGCTCAGGCAGCCCTTCTAGCGGGGCTCAGGGATTCTAGGGATGGAATCCCGGTCAACCACGAGCGAAGCAAGCACCATGGCCCCGGCGCTGTGCACCTTTCATTTAGAGCGCACGCAGTGTGGAGTTTGGGGGTGTCATTACTGCAGTGAGGTCAGGCAGAGGAGTCACAACCCCCGACCCTGTGTCAGCCAATGACACCAAGTCCCACAGGGTTGGGTCCTTCTAGCAGGCTCCTTCTGGCCACTTCATGATGAGTGGGGTGGGGGTGGGGCGTCGCTCCTGGCCGTGCTGTGCTGGGGCTCCCGCCCCCCGCCCCCACCCGGGACCTCCTGCATGTCCAAACCTGCGCTCGGCCCCTGTGGCCGTTTCTCCCGCACCGGCTCCCATATCACAGAGCCACCGTCGGAGGCTGAGCCAGGCTGGGGCTGGGAAGGTGTGTGTGTGTGGGGGGATTAGGGGGGAATGGAAGGATGGACTCTAACCTTGTCCCACCCCTCCTGCCCGCTGTGTCCTCCCGCTGTCATGAGGGGTGACCTGGCGTCAGCTCAGCCACCTGTGATGCCTCCGGGATGCTTCCCCAGGCTGCTGCATTGGCGGGAAGCCCAGACAGCGCATCCCGCATCCCGGGAGATGTGCTGGCTCGGCCCCCCACGGGAGGAGGGAGGGTGCAGCGAGATCCGGGAGGCAGATGTGAGATTCTCCCCCCCCCACCTCTCGGGCCACCCCCATTTACTTTTTTGTGACACTCCCAGCGATGCGCAGGGCTGACTCCTGACTCTGTGCTCAGGAATCACCCGTGATGGTGCTCAGGGGACCCTATGGGGATGCCGAAGGATCGAACCTGGGTCGAAAGTGTGCGAGTCAAGCGCCCTCCCAGCTGCATTATCTGCTGCTTTTTGTCTGTTTTTTTGGGGGGGGAGGGTTTGATCACATCCGGCGGTGCTCAGCGCTGACTCCTCGCTCTGTGCTCAAGGGTCACTTCTGGCGGTGCTCGAGGGACGGGTCCCACACGCGCCTGCAAGGTAAGAGCCCTCCCCACTGTCCTAACTCATCTCTCGGAGCCCCCCAGCACCGACAGGGGGATGTGGGGGTGCGCAGATAGGATGGAGGGGGGCACATAGAGATCTAACCTAGGTCCCGCCACTTTCTGGCTAGGGAGCCCGTTTCCCCAGAGCCTCAGTTTCCCCGTCTGTCCCTAGGGGCGTGTCTAGAGGCTGCAGCCCCGCCGTAGGGGCGTGGTCAGTCCAGGCCCCGCCCCACAGCCGCGGGCTGTTCCCACGCTCCAGCCCTCCAACCTGAGCTGCCCGCCCGCAGAGCCCAAGCTCAGGCCGAGCCCGCCCCCCCGCTCCCCGGCAGCTGCAGGTCGCCCCCTCGCTTCCTTCCTGACTCAGCTCCCCGCCCCTCGCCTCCTTCTGGGGCCGGGCTGCCTGCTGGGCGCCTCCCCCTCCTGGAAGCTGTAATTTACTGATTTAGCCCGGCTCCCGCTGGCCCTGCCTTTTAGCGCCAGCGCATCCCGGGTGGCACCCAGTAGGCGTCTTAATGAGCCTTACAGGGTTGGGGGCACAGGTGGGAGGTGCGGGGAGGACGGGACGCAGAGGGCAGCTTAGGGCCCTGTTTTTTTTGGGGGGGTCTCTGAAACTGGCGTGTTCAGCCTCCTGCCTCATCCCCTCAGTATACAGCTGGTATTCAGAAAGTGCAGGGGTGCGGGCGAAGCAATAGGGCAGCGGGGAGGGCGCTGATCCGGGTTTGATCCCCGGCACCCTATAGGGTTCCCCGAGCCCGCGGGAAGTGAGCCCTGAGCACCGCCAGATGTGGCCCCCACACAAAACATCCACAAACATACAGGAGGACAAGATTCATCCTGATGTTCTGGTGTGGGGGGGGCAGGGAGAGGAACTGGGGTCCCCCAGCCTGGGGCTGGGGGGGAAACCTGAGCCCAGCATTCCCAGACATTGTTGGTCCTGGGGATTATAGGAAAGGGGGTTCATGTCTAGTTTTGCCCTTGGAAGGGCAGGTGGTACCTGGCTGTCAAGGTTACAACCTCTTGGGATAGAGTCGTTGCCATGGAGATGGAGCACGTGGGGAGAGACAGGATGGCTTGGATGCCTTGTTGGGGGTGCCTGTTCCGGGGTCTACACCCCCTCCCCCGTCCTTCTCGAGGGGAGGGGCCCCGTGGCTTCATAGCTTACAAAGCCAGCAGGTACGCTCAGAGCTGGGTAATTATTTCTAAAATTAAACGCTCTGTCTCCCGGGGCTGGAGCAATAGGACAGTGGGGAGGGCTCTGGCCCTGCACTTAACCGACCAGGGTTCGATGCCCAGCATCCCGAACCCCGCCAGGAGTAATTCCTGAGTGCAGAGCCAGGAGTAACCCCTGAGCACCGCCGAGTGTTACCCCTAAACCAAACTAAAGTCCATTGCTCTCAGGCTGAGGCCCGGGCTGTGGGGGCAGGGGTTGTGGGGTGGGGGGTGACTCCAGAGAGGGGCATCTCCCCGTGATGGAGGGAGCCAAGTCCCAGTTACTGAAATACGTGTGTGGGATTCTGAATGAAAAACCCCCAGAATCATGTTGGGGGGGGGGGAAGTCTCAACTGTGTGACATACACCAATGACCTCCAAAGCCTCAGCTGGGGACAGTGACAATAGTGAGTGGGGTCGGACAAAAGGACAGCAGCAGGGCGGGGGGTGGGGGATTTGCCTTGCACACAGCTGACCCGGGTGGTTTGATCCCTGGCACCCTATAGGGGACCCCAAGCCCCACCAGGAGGGATCCCTGAGCACAGAGTCAGGAGTCAGCCCTGAGCACCGCCGGGTGTTCCCCCGCCACCAAAAAAAAAAAAAAAACGTAACTGTGGGTTTCAGATTGGGGTGGGGTGAGCCTGGGCACCCTCACAGGGCACCCCCAGCCCCCAGGAGCAGGAACCAGCAATCTGGCTTAGCCTGAACTCACTGACTGAATTCACGCTGGGCAGATTCCTGGGGGGAAGGAGAGGGGTGCTGGGGCTCCCCCTAAGCTGCTGTCAGCATTCCTGCCGGCCAAGCTGCCTCGCTCAGGGGACGTCACTCGCGGTGCTACTAGGGAACAGGCCAAGAGTGACCTGGAGGCGCCCTATAAACACCCCCTCCCCACCTGCTCCCTTGGGTGCGCCTTTGAAAAATGAACCCCATGGCAGAAAATCCACTCTCTTTAGAAAAAAAAAATTATTTGGGCTGGAGTGATAGTTCAGTGGGTAGGGCGTTTGTCTTGCATGCGGCCAACCTGGGTTCGATTCCCAGCATCCCATATGATCCTCTGAGGAGTGTCAGGGGTGATTCCTGAGTGCAGAGCCAGGAGTAACCCCTGTGCATTGCCAGGTGTGACCCAAAAAGCAAGCAAAAAAAATTATTTTTTGGGGGGAGGCAGATTGATAGTCCAGTGGGGAGGGTGTTTACTTTGCACGTTGCCAATCTGGGTTTGACCCCGGCATCCCATAGGGTTCCCCAAGCACTGCCAGGAGTGATTCCTGAGTGCAGAGCCAGGAGTCACCCCTGTGCATCGCCGGGTGTGACCCAAAAAGAAAAGAAAAAAAAAGAATTTACTTGTTTTGGGGATTTGGGGTCACGCCTGGTGTTGCTCAGGGCCTCTCCCAGGCTTTCTCCTCAGGGGTCGCTCCCGGGGGTGCCCTGGAGACCACAAGCAGTGCTGGGGTTCAGAGTTGGTGGAAGGCAGACAAGAGATTAACCCCGAGGGTATCTCTCCAGGCCCCTTGGGTTTCCCTTTTTTGGGGGGTGTGGGGCCACACCTGGTGATGTTCAGGGGTTACTCCTGGCTCTGCACTCAGGAATCACTCCTGGCAGTGCTTGGGGGACACTATGGGATGCTGAGGATTGAATCCATGGGGGCCAGATGCAAAGCAACTGCCCTCCCCGCAATGCTCGCTCAACAGCTGCCCCTCCGCCGCTGCATTGGTTTTCTTGTATAAATTTGGTCTGCGGGGCTGGAGCGATAGCACAGCAGGTCAGGCGTTTGCCTTGCACGTGGCTGACCTGGGTTCAATTCCCAGCATCCCATAGGATCCCCTGTGCACCGCCAGGAGTAATTCCTGAGTGCAGAGCCAGGAGTAACCCCTGTGCATCGCCGGGTGTGACCCAAAAAGAAAAAAAAATATTTGTCTTCTTGGAAGACTGGAGAGAGAGCAGATCGGGGAAGGCACCTGCCTTGTACGCGGATGGCCTGGGTCCGACCCCCGGCATCCCACAAGAGTCCTCGAGCACCGTCAGAAGTGATCCCTGAGCGCAGAGCCCGGAGTCAGCCTTGAGCACCCCAAGTGTGGTCCCCAAACAAGAAAAAACCTTTTTTTTTTTTCCACATTTGGCTGATGTCAGGATGGACACTGGCCAGCATGCATTCCACCCCGATCTCTGCTTCTCTTTCTTTGCAGTCAAGACAGCGGCTCCTCTCAGTGTTTTTTTTTTTGGGGGGGGGGAGTTGTTTTTGATTACTCCAAGGCATCCCAGGTTCTGTCCGTGAGCAGAGTGTGGCGCAGGTGAAGACAGGCCCTGCGGTCCCGAGTCATTGGCCCCGGGGGACCCCATGTCGCTGGGATGTAGCTTGCTGATCTGCGTTGGGAAGGTCTGAGACTGGTCTGTGGGAGAACCTGTTGGGTGCAGGAGATGCAGAACATTCGGAGGGTCTGCAGGAGAGGAGGGAGCCGTTCACTCAGGTCTGGGTCCGGGACTGCAGCAAGGGACTGTCACCCTCGGCTGGAGCGGCCGCACAGCAGATAGTGTGTGCCTTGCTCAGACACATAATGCTTTTTTCGCGGGGTTTGTTTTGGAGGTCATATCCTGTGCTCAGGGCTGACTCCTGGCTCTGTGCTCAGAACTCAATCCTGGCTCTGTGCTCAGGGCTGACTTCTGGCTCTGTGCTTGGGACTGACTCCTGGCTCTGTGCTCAGGGCTCACTCCTGGCTTTGTGCTCGAGGCTGGCTCCTGGCTCTGTGCGCGAGGCTGACTTCTGGCTCTGTGCTCATCAGGGCTGACTCTTGGCTCTGTGTTTGGGGCTGACTCCCAGCTCTGTGCTCGGGGATGACTCTTGGCTCTGTGCTCGAGGATGACTCCTGGCTCTGAGCTCAGGGCTGACTCCTAGCTGTGTGCTCAGGGCTGACTCTTGGCTCTGTGCTCAGGGCTGACTCCTGGCTCTGTGCTCAGGGCTGACTCCTGGCTCTGTGCTCAGGGATGACCCCTGGCTCTGTGCTCAGGGTTGACTCCTGGCTCTGAGCTCGGGCCTCACTCCTGGCTCTGTGCTCGGGGCTGACTCCAGGTTCTGTGCTCAGGGCTCACTCCTGGTGGTGTTCGGGGACCATGAGTTGGTGCCTGTGCCAGGGATCCCACCCATGTTGGCCACATGCAAGGCAAACGCCTTCTCTCCTCTCGCTGGCCTGCTAATCCTTTTTTGCTGGGGTCACACCCGGCTATGCCCTCCCTGGCCCTGTGGTCAGCTGTGACTCCTGACGGGGTTAGCAGGGCTGTATTTAGATGTTTTTTTTTTTTTTGAGGGGGGCCACACCCAGTCTTGCTGGAGGGAAGACCCCAGAGCTTAGGGGTCCCTCCCATCAGTGCTGGGGGGGGCAGTCTGCGCCCCTGGACAAGCTTCTCCTCCTGGGTCTGGAGCGATAGCACAACGGGTAGGGCGTTTGCCTTGCACGCGGTAGACCTGGGTTCGATTCCCAGCATCCCATAGGGTCCCCTGAGCACCACCAGGAATGATTCTGAGTGCAGAGCCAGGAGTAACCCCCTGAGCATCACCGGGGGTGGGAGGAGACAAGCTTCTCCTCCTTTCCTGCCCTCTGCTGCGTCCACCTCCTCCTTGCTGACCAGGATGCCCCAGGTCAGCCACACCCCAGGCCAGGGCTGGTGGTGCTTCTGCCCCACAGCGCACCCCTCCATGGCCCGACCCTCCCCCCCGGGGGAGCTTGAAGCAAGATTTCCACCCCCGTTCTGGGCAGAGTCAGACCTGGAGGGTGGGGGACAGCTCAGAGGTGGCAGCTGTGTTCCTCCGGGCTGTGTGACCCTGGGGCGCGTGGGACGCCCTCTCTGAGCCTCAGCCCAGATGGCCGAGGTGCCGCAGGGCAGTCAGGGGAGAGGTCGGGCTGACCTGCTGCTGCAGCCCAGGGGCACAGCCCTGTGGTCTCCTATGGGTGGGGCTCTGCCTGGCATCCATGGGAGCCATCTCGGGGCCCCTGGCGTGGCTTCCCAGATCAGGGCCCCGAAGGCCCTGGGTGTGACTGAGGGTGCAGCCTGGGGGTGCAGCCCGCAGGAGCAGACAGGGAGCTGGGAGGACGGGCCAGGGCAGGGTCAGAGGGCAGCCAGGCGGGGTGCGGGGGCGGCTGGCATGCACCCCCCGGAGTCCTGGGCAGAGGCTGCGGACGGATCAGGCGGCTCATCCCCACCCGTCCCGTCCTCCTTCTCGCCCGGCAACCTGCCTCCTTGTCCTACATTCCTGTGTCCCTGGCTCTCCGGTACCTTGTAAAATATTAAAATTTCAATATATCGGTTGGCATGTAAAATATGAAATATTGAATTCCCTCTTGTAAAATATTCAAACGTTGAGAAAAATGGGCTCTGGGATTAATGTCGCTCATTCCAGATCTTTCTCTTGGGTACATCGGAGGAAAGCCTTAACTTTATTTTTTTTTTTGGCTCTTTGGGTCACACCCGGCGATGCACAGGGATTACTCCTGGCTCTGCACTCAGGAATTACTCCTCGCGGTGCTCAGGGGACCCTATAGGATGCTGGGAATCGAACCCGGGTTGGCCGCGTGCAAGGCAAACGCCCTCCCCGCTGTGCTATCGCTCTGGCCCCAGCCTTAACTTTTTTCCCCTTCTTTTCTTGGCCTTGGGCCACACCTGGCGGTGCCCAGGGGACCCTGAGGTGTTGGGGATCGAACTTGAGCCTCCCAGAGGCAAAATCTCTGTTCAGTCTCACATGGAGAGACTGGAAAAAAACCTCATTTTTTGGGGGGGCACACCCAGTGGTGCTCAGGGGCTACTCCTGGCCCGGTGCTCACGGATCACTCCTGGCAGAGCTCAAGGGATCATAGGAGGTGCCGGGGATCAAGCCCAGGTGCGTCACAGTGCACCTGAGTGCATCAAACGTCTGTTGGAGGAATTTCTCAGCCCGAGAAACCCTTGTGAAAGGTCATTCAGGGGCGGGAGCTGTCACACAGCGGGGAGGGCGCTGGTCCTACCCCAGGTGGACTCAGGTTAGATCCTTAGTACCCCATAGGGTCCCCTGAGCACTGCCAGAGTGACCCCTGAGCACTGAGCCAGGTTTCAGCCCTGAGCACTGCCAGGCATGGCCCCAAACAAAAACAAGTTGCCAGAGAAATAAATCCCAGCCTGAGCCTGGGTCGGTGGAAGCTCCTCTATGGAATCTGCCGCCTGAGGCAGCGGCAACAAGCCCCTCCAATCCCTGTCCCGAGTCGCTGGGGGCACTGCAGGGGCAGTCAGGGGGCTTGGCACAGATCCCACCGGGTGGTACGAAGTCCAGGGGGACCCTGCCTTCATCCAGCACCCAGCTGTGTGTGGGGGGAGGGGCGGGGAGAGAGGCACCCAGATGGTGCTCCTGACTCTGGGCTCAGGAGCTCTCCCGGCGGTGCTCAGTGGACCCTATGGGATGCCTGATCCCACCCGGGTCGATCCGCGTGCAAAGCCAACCCTCTACCGTCTGCGCTACCACGCTGGCTCTGATAATATCCAGCTCCTCAAGCTAAGGGCCGTGACCCCCGGAGGTAGGGCAGGTCGGCTCCGTGCGTGTTGGCAGAGCCAGGGATGCGGCCCGTCGTGGCCGCTGGGACCGTCTGGCCCACAGTGATGTCCTCTAGGTGGCCTCGGGCAGAGAAAAGGTCCCCCACCTGGGGGGGGCACGAGCGCTACTACAGCAGGGAGGGTGTTTGCCTTGTACACAGCTGACCCGGGTTCGATTCCCTGCATCTCACAGGGTCCCCTGAGCGGAGCCAGGAATGATCCCTGAGCGCAGAGCCAGGAGGAACCCCTGAGCATCGCCGGGTGTGACCCCCAAAGCTAAAATCATACATGGGGGTGCACCAGAAGAAGCGGGGCTCACTGACCATTTGGTCACATGGGTTTCGGCTTGGTGCTAAGGGCAGGACCGTCAAGAAGGGCTGTGGGCCGGCCAGCTCCCGGCAGGGCCCATTCGGCGTATTTTCCTGGTCAGCGCCCCAAGCCAACTCTGTCCCCCCTCCCCCTCCCCCCCCCCCGCCAGCTGTGGTGGGGCCCAGCCAGTCAAGGTCGGGGTCCAGGTGGCAGGGGCGCTCAGGCCTTGCTGCCCCCCTTCCCTGCCTGTCGCCGGCCGCAGTGCTGGCCCCCCTGGCTGCCCTTCCCGGGGGCTGTCCCAGACCCCCCGCCCTCGGCTCTGGAGGGGGCAGCTGAGGGAGGCTGTGAGGGGGGGCCAGGCCAGATGGCCGGGGAGGGGGCTGGTCCGCAACTAATCCCTAATCCCCAGCAGCAGGGGACCCACACAGATGCCCCGGATCAAGGCCATCAAGGCCGCTGGTTTCTGTCCGTTTCTGACCAGCCCCCCCCAGCCAACTTGGCTCTTTCCGCTTCCACCCTGGTCCAACACCCCCCCCCCGCCCCGCCCTGCCTGCAGCAAGGACACTCCAGCAATGACACTCTGAGGGCAGACAGCTCCGTGGGGGGTGGAGGGTTTCAGGGAGGGGTTGTGCAGGGGAGGGGCTTCTCTGGCCTCGGCCTTTAGGGGCTTTAGGGAGTCCGCAGGGGAGCCTCCCCCAGGTGACAGGCCTGTCCAGGATGGGGGTCCCCCCGCCGCCCCCCACGGGGACACACACACTGTGGGCAGCAGAGGTTTGTCATTTTATTAAGAAAACAAAGGCGAGGGGTCTTTGGGGTGTGGGGGGTGGGGGGCCGGCGCTAGGCGTCCTGCTGCTGGATGAAGGGGTTGGGGATGGCCTCCATGCCGTCCTGCGGGCAGATGAGCACCACCGACGTGCCTCGGCACACCACGAGCCCCAGCTGCCGCGTGTCCTCTGTCAGCTTGTACTGGTCGTCGGGGTCTGCGGGGAGGGGGCGCTGGGGACGAGGTACAGCCCCCCACCCCCGTCCTCATTCCACCAGCAGCCCGGGGCCCAGGGGACGCTGGGAGCTAGTGGGGGGCCCAGAGGCCTTGGGAGGTGCCAACAGATACAGGCCCACAGACCCCCCAATCCTGGGGCACCCCTGGCATTGTGGGGGGAAGTGACCTTGGGGAGGAGGAGATTGGGGGGGCGTGGGGAGTGAGCAGATCTCCTGGAACAGGGCTGGGGGTGGCGGAAGGACGGCGGAAGGACGGTGATATCAGAGCCCGGCCCTGAGAATCCCTCGACCCGCGCCCCCCCCCATGACAATGCACGGGGGGGGGGCGGGGGGCTGTGGAGCTTGGAGGGCTGGGTGTGGGGGAGCCAGGCACAGGCCCATCAGGAAGCCCACCCCAGCTGCCTCAGCCAAGAGCACCTCCCCCCCGCCAGGGGTCCCCTGGAGAAGCCGCGGGCTGAGCACTTTCCCCAGGGCCAGGCTGGTCTCACCACCTCCCAGGGTGCTCAGACCCCCCCTCTTTTTTTTTGTGTGTGTGTGTGGGTCTCTCCCACAGTTCTGAGGGCCACCAAGGCTACACCTAGTCCCTGCCCCAGCCTCTGCCCCCTCTCCCTGCCCCTCGGGCACTTTCCAGCACGGGGCCCAGACTGAGTGCGTGCCCCCCCGACCCGACCCCCCCCCCCCACCCTCTGTACCTCTCATGTACTCGATGGTGCCGTCCAGCACAAGGTTGAGGAGCGGGTCAAAGCCCTTCAGGATTCCACTGGCTTGGAGGAAGCACCGGGGAGAGAGGGGCAGAGAAAGGGGGAGGTGTGAGGGGGCCCCACCCCGCAGCGCAGCACAGACGTGGGGGCAAGAGATGGGCGGCCCGGGAGGCCTGAGCACTGTACCGGGTCACCAACAGTCGCTGCCTGGATTTGGGGTGGGAGGACCCACACCCAGCAGTGCTCGGGGGATACTCCTGGCTCAGTGCTCGGGGGACCCTGCAGTGCTAGGACACGTAAAGTCTGGGTCCCAGCTGGTCTTCTGGCTCGGCACCCTTGGGGCGGTCTTACGGGGGATCCTGGAAACCCCCCACCTTGCAGGCTTCACCTCCCCCCTCCCCCCTCCCGCTCTGAGTCGCACAAGATCATCACCATGGCCAGACAGTTCCACGCAGCCTGACTCCTGCGTTTGTGAATAAAGCTTTATTGGCACACAGCCTGCACACTGGGCTCCTTGGGGAAATGGCGAACATCTCCCAAGCCAGCCGGGAAGGGGGGAGCCACCATCCCAGCCCTGGCTCGGGGGAACCTCAGCACCGTGGCCAGGGGGCAGCATTCTAAGAAGCAAAGCCAGGCCTGCCCTGGCCCCTGTGAGGGAGGTCCCCAAGCGGGCGACCCTTTAGCTTATCTGGGGGCAGGGGGGTCTCATCTCCAGGAACTGACCCGAGGCAGGAAAGGAGGGGCCGGAGCGATGGGACAGCTGAGAGGGCGCTTGCCTTGCATGCAGCCTACCCCGGTTGGATCCCCGGCACCCCACAGGGTCCCCCAAGCCAGCAGTCAGCCTGGAGCACCGCCAGGTGCGACCCCCCAAAAAAGATTTAAAAAATAAGGAAATAGGACTACAGAGTCTGAGCTGACACCCCCAAAGCTGCAAGCTTGTGGGGCGCCCCCAGAGCAAGCAATGCCCTTTCTCTGCAGCCCCATGAAGTCTGGGGTCTGGCACCAGGGGCGGCCGCCTGCTGGCTCTGGGAAAAGCGGAGAGGAAGCGGCACGGGCAGAGGCTGGAAGTCCTCAGGCCTCAGCTGCTGGCCCTGGTCTCAGACAGCCGGGCTACGGGGTGCGGTACGTGCTGCCTTGCGTGCAACTCACCCACTTCCACGCCCAGCAGCACAGTGTCCCCCTCCCCCAGAGCCACAAGTGGCCCCTAGGCACAGGTTTGTCTCAACCCCCCGCCCCAATAAAGAGTGCGGGGCACCCAGAGCCAGAGAATCCATCCAGGGCGGGAGCATGCCGGGGACAGGCTGCAAACGCTGCCAGGCGAGGGCGCAGCCATGCCTGTTATCTCCTTGGCTCTGTGAACAAGGGGTGGGAGTGGGGCTCTCCACTTCTGGGGGCTTTGGGGTCACGTGGCGCCAGGGACGGTACCCGGGGCTTCCACACGCAGAGCCTGCACCAGCCTTGGAGCCACCCCCTGGGCCCCCGCAAAGAGTAATTTATGGGGTCATGTTTAAGATTTTTTTTTTTTTTTGGGTCACACTTGGTGATGCACAGGGGTTTCTCCTGGCTCATGCACTCAGGAATTACTCCTGGCTGTGCTCAGAGGACCATATAGGATGCTGGAAATCGAACCCAGGTCAGCCACGTGCAAGGCAAATGCCCTACCCGCTGTGCTATTGCTCCAGCCCCTTCTGTTGGGTTTTATAAGTCATGCTCCGTGGCGTTTAAGATTAACCCCCAGTCCTGTAGTCCTGTGCTCAGGGGTCACTCCCAGCCATGTGTTCTGTGTGTGTGAGAGAGAAAGAGAGAGAGACAGAGACAGAGAGAGAGAGAGAGAGAGAGAGGTAATGTATGCATGTATGTATGTGTGTGTGTGAGAGAGGCTGGGGCTCCATGTGTGGAGTGTATGCATATGATGCATGTATGTATATATGTATGCGTGTGTGAGAGGGGCCAGGGCTCGAACTCAGTGTTTCCACAGGCAATCAACACGAACCCCGAGCTCAGTGCAATGTCCCTTGGACTGTCTCAGCCTCCCCCACTCCATTTCCCACTCCCTACAAGTAGTAATTCCCCCCACTGGGACGCTACCTGACCCTCAGAATCTTGGGAGGAACTGGGGGGGGGCCTCTCCTGGGAAATAAACGGAAGATCAATGAGGTGGGGCCACCTCCATGTGCTTCTCACCTCCAGGTAGGGGGAGCTGTTATCCCGTGATCAATGAGAAGTGATTTGGCTTCTTTTTTTTTTTTTTCTTTTTGGGCCACACCTGGCGATGCTCAGGAGTTACTCCTGGCTCATGCACTCAGGAATTACTCCTGGCGGTGCTCGGGGGACCCTATGGGATGCTGGGAATCGAACCCGGGTCAGCCACGTGCAAGGCAAGTGCCCTACCCGCTGTGCTATCGCTCCAGCCCCGAAGTGATTTGTTTTTTTCCAGTACTCAGGAGCTAACTCGGGCGCTCAGGGCTTGGGGGGGATCCTCTGGGATGCTGGAGATCAAACCCGGCTTGGCCACGTGCAAGGCAAGCGCCCTCCCTCGTCCTGTGTCTCTGGTCCCCTCAATGAATGAGAACCCGGAAGCACAGGAGGGTGGAGGAAAAGCAGAGCTGAAACCTGGGACCCCCCAAAGGGTCACCGCTACGGGCGGCCGGCCAGGAAGCTGGCCCCGACCCGGGCACTTCCCCATCTCCCAGCGGCCCACCGGGCAGGTGCTGATGGCGCGAGAGGGCGCCCACGGGGTGCAGCTGCACGAGCCTCTCCCGGGAGCCCAATCTGGGAAGGGCCCGAGTCCTCCAGGCGCGGGGGAAATCAGTCCCTGCGCAACCCCGCGGCTGTCGCGGTTACCCTAGAGGCACACAAACCCCGCCCGGTCCCCGCATGGGGCCACGCGCCGGGAGAAGCAACTGGGCTTGGAGGGGTCCCTCGGGGGCGCGCTGCCGCGGGGGTCGCGCGAGGCCGCCGGGGGTCGGGACTGCAGATGCACGCAGCAAAACACTCCCGCAAGACCCCTGGGTGGGGGGGTCGCAGGGCCAGGCGCGCCCTCCAAAATGAGTCAGGGCGCTGCAGCCCTTGGGGTGCAGGGGATGCAGCCACCAGAGACGTGGAGGGAAGGGGAAAGCGGGGCCCCCGGGGGGCTGCAGGCGGCTCCCGCGGGGGAGGCCCAGAGAGCCCCGCGGAGCACGGCGGGAGCCCCCGGGGGTCCATCCCGAGCGCCCTCCGGGGGTGCCTCACCTTCGCGGCCCCCCTGGAACTTCACCCGGATGGTCTTGTCAATGTACTTGGACAGGTCCAAGATACTCTCCTTCTTCTTCTTCTCTTTGTCCTGCGGAGGGGACGCGAGAGCGAGTCAGGCCGAGCGCGCGGCGGGGGCGGGGTGGGGGTGCTCCGGCCACGCCGCCGCCGCCGCCGCCCGCCGCTCACCGCCATGGCGCCAGGTCGCTGTGCGCAGGCGCGCGGGCCGCTCGGCGCAGGCGCCCTGTTGCCACCTTTCACCCGCGCCGCCGCCGCCGCCGCCGCCGCCGCGCCTGCGCAGAGCCGCGCGCCGGGGCGTTGGTGGGAAACCTTCGCGGACGGCCGCGGCGGGCCACTGGCGAGATGGCAGCGGCGGCGGCGGCGCTGTCGCGGCTCGCGGCCGCCTTCCTCCTGCTGACGCCCCAGGTGAGGGCTGCGCCCCGCGGCCGCCGAGCCCCCGAGTCCTCCCCGCGCCGGGCCTCGGCCACGCCCGCCCGCGCCGCTCCCAAGTCGGGCGTGCGGGGTCCCCTTCCGGGACCCGCGCCCGCATTGTCCCCCCCGACCCCGCGCACCGGGCCGGGGTCCGGGCCGTGACCTTGGCGGGCCCGGGGCTGGCCCGATCCCCGTCACCGCCCCCTAAGCCCTTCCCAGCCGCCGCGGCGCGCGCTTCCATCCTGGCTAGAAGTTTTAGGGGCCGCCCTCCCGCCGCCACTCTCCGTTGCAGCTTCCCACCTTCCCCGCGCTCCTCTCTCTGGTCTTTTTTTCTTTTTGGGTCACACCCAGGGACGCTCAGGGGTTTCTCCTGGCTCATGCACTCAGGAATTACTCCTGGCGGTGGTGGTGGGGGGGAACCATATGGGATGCCGGGGATCGAACCCGGCTCGGCCGCTTGCAAGGCAAACGCCCTCCCCGCTGTGCTATCGCTCCGGCCCCTCTCTCTGGTCTTTACCCGGGAATTGGGGGCTATTTCACTTGCCTGAGACCTCCCCCCCAAGTCTAGGTCCAGAATCGGGGCTCGGGGATACTGCCTCTTTCCCCGGGTCTCAGTTTCCCCCCTGGCGCGCCCTGGGTGCGCGCCCCGCGGCGTGCGTGATGCTTGGGTGCCCAAAGCCGCTGAAGCCCGGCCCGCGGCGGGGACTCCCCCTCCCCCATCGCGTCCCCACTTTTGCACTGTGACCTTGGGCGCCGGGACCCAACCCCCGCGTTTTTCTTTCTCCGGGCGGGGGGGATAACGTGGCTTGGTGTGTGTGTGTGCGGGGGGGGGGGGCGTGTGTGTGTGACCACAGGCGCCTCTGTCTTCGCTGTCATTTCCAAGTTCTCCCTCCAGGCGCAGAAAGGGGGAGCCCCACCCCCCCGCCCGCCTTTTCTCCAACAGCCTTGCAAATGCAGCTGCTAAACTGGTCTCCGCTGGCTGCTCTGCTGCTCGCGGACCCCCTTTTTGCCCACCTCCCTCCCTCCCTCCCTCCCTCCCTCCCCCCAAGTCCTGTTCACGTCATCACAGCGGGAGCCGCATCTTTCCAAGTGGGTCAGATCTTGTGTGTTCCCCCCCCACCCCCAGGCTCTCCTCTTCCCAGCCCTGGTTTTGTGGAAGATACATCCTGGGGGGCCGGGTTGAGGGGGGGAGAGAATCCTCCCCCCCCACTAGATTAGATGCTCTTTCCCCCAAATCTGCACCTCCCCTCCCATCCTCAATCCCTCAGTTCAGTGTTGCTTCCTCTATCCTCCACTGCCTCACCCCCCCACCCCACCCCCCTGTCCACAACTTGGATCATAGGGACTTTGGACACTTGGAACGAGGGTCAAGTCCGATGGGTGAAGTGAAGGTTCATGGGAACTCCGGAGCAACTTGGGCAGCCCTGGAGGGCTTCTCAGAAGTGGTGGCAACCAGCCTACAGGGGTTCTTGTAGGCCTAACAGGGGCTCGTGGGTGGGTGTTTGTTTTTGGTGGGAGTTGTGGGAGGTGGTGATCTCCTGGGGTTACCGTCACTCATCGGAGCTGTTTGTCCTGTACTGAGTGACTCCCTGTGGACTCTTCCCCGGAAGCTGGGGTGTGGGTGGCCTCCCTGGCTGGGGCGCAGGGGCCAGCCTGGACCACTCCCCCCACGAGGGGGCGCCCTCTCGACGTGGGGAGCCTCTGGGCTTGCTCCCCGGCCAGCTGAGCAGCTCAGACTTCACTGGGCTCTGTGCAGGTAGAGCAGAAGCTGGGCGCGTCCCCCCCACCCCCCGACACCGCAGCCCCCACCCTGGACTGGCTCTGGGTGTGCTGGGTGGCAGCAGCTCCCCCCACCCCCGCCTCTGTCGTCCCTTAGTGGGGGGAGATGACGCCCCCCAGTGTCAGCCCCCCCTCCCACAATAAGACCCCTCTGGGGGGCTGGAGCAATAGCACAGCGGGCAGGGCATTTGCCTTGCACGCGGCCAACCCGGGTTCAAATCCCAGCATCCTATATGGTCCCGCGAGCACCGCCAGGGGTGATTCCTGAGTGCAGAGCCAGGAGTGACCCCTGTGCATTGCCAGGTGTGACCCAAAAAGCAAAAATAAAATAAGACCCCTCTCGCAGCGAGACTCCCTTTCCCAGCCGCCCAAGGACAGCAGACAGCCCCGTGTGGGGGGTGGAGCGAGGCGGAGGGGGGTCCATCCTCGGCACCCCGTGGGATCCCCTGTGCCCTGCCAGGATGGGTCACTGAGCGCAGAGCCTGGAGCCGGCCCCAAGCACCACTGCCAGGTGTGGCCTGAGAAGCAAAACAAATAAAAAGGGTCCCATGTGGTGGCAATTACTGCCACTCCCTTTCCCGGCCCCGCCCCCTCCCCAGTGGGCCCGAAGGCAACGCCCTATCTCGCCTGCCCTCTGCCCCCCCCCCACGCCCGGCACCCCCTCTAGCGGGGGGGGGGCGGGGGGGGTGGATTCCTGGGGTGACCGTCCTTCCTTGGGTCAGCTGACTCCTCGCCCTCCCAATCACGTATCACGTGCTTTTTTGTTTGAGCCTCACCCCAGCCTCACACGTGGCGGGTTCTTGACGGTCCTGAGCGGCTGGACAGACTTTTTTGTAGGGCCAGGCACTGGCCTTCTGCATTGGGGGGGGGACACACACACACAGGCCCTGAAAAGAGGGAGGGGGGTGTCCTCAGGTCTCTGAGCAGGGGTGACCCACTGGCAGCTCAGGGCCAGGCTGATGGGTCTCTGTGGGAGCAGGGCCTGGAAGTGGGGGGCTCCCGGCTCTGCCTCGGGTCAGGGGGCCCAGGTGGGCTGGGGCACAGGCAGTAGGGAAAGGCCCCCCCGGGACCCCATGGGCCTCAGATAGCTCCCCCCTGCCCGCTCCAGTGCTTTTTCTATGCCGTGCCCTGTACCCCGTTTCTAAGGAAGTACAGCTATAGCTTCTCCCCCCACCCACAGCAGTCTGGTGGGTGGGCAGCCCCTCATTCACAGCCACAGAGTCACCCCGGCACCAGTGTGGACGGCCAGCTCTGAGGTGCTGGGGGGGGGGGTGTTTCAGTTCTGGGGGCCTGCTGTTGTTCCAGCATGGCCCCTTTCGGTCCTATGAGATTCTCAGCATCCGAGGGTGGTCCCTGCCTGTTCCCAACAGTGCCCGGGAGCCCCCCGCATGCCCAGTGCACAGTCCCATGCCCACCCCCCCCCCCGTCCCCCACCTGTGGCCCGGGCAGCGCCTTCACTCAGCAGGCTTGAGCCCGGGCACAGCTCCTAGAGACGGGCCATTCTCAGGGGCTCTGAGGGGCTGGGCTGGAGTATGGCTGGGGGGGGGTATAGGCACAGCCCCAGGGTCGATGGTGATCCGGCAGGGGAGAGCTGGTTACACCAGGGTCCTCGCTGGTGCCGAGGCAGCGCATGACAGGGGTCCCCCCTGGTCGAGCAGCTGGCACACAGGGGCCCAGGAGGTCTGAGGTTCCGGCCTGCCCCCCTGGTTTGCAGCTGGGTCCAGCGCCCAGCCCAGCAGACCCTGGTGCCAGAAATTGACAGAGGTGCTGGAAGGCAGAGCTGGGGGGGAACGCCTTTGGGACACGCCACCCTGCAGGTCCAACATCTCTGGCTTCGGGGTTCAGGGTCAGACCCCCGTCCCCAGCAGAGTCAGCTTCTGACCTGGCTACTGTATTGCCCTCTGGGAGGCTGTGGAGCCCCCTGGCCAGCGCCCTGTTGGGTCTGGGCATGTGCTGGGACTGGGCTCAACCCTCCCTCTGCAAACCTCCAGGGCATCAGGAGCGCCCCGGCCAGGGTGCCGTGTCGCCCTGAGGTTCCCGCCACAGTTAATGACCCGGACTCCCCAGGAGTGCCCTGAGCCCAGGCAGTGAAGTGGGGTAGGCAAGGGCCCCCCTCCCTCAGGTCTGTGCCGGCATCCCTGAGTCCCCCTCCTCCGGCAGGTGGTGGCCGAGTACGGCATGGTGCACGTGGTCTCCGAGCAGGGCGGCTCCGCGGGCAAGGACTACTGTGTGCTCTACAACCCGCGGTGGGCACACCTACCCCTCGACCTGGCCAAAGCCGTGAGTACAGGGGGTGGGGGCGGGGCCGGGGGAGTCCCCTGAACTCTGCACTTGGCGACCAGGACCGGGGCAGTCCCGAGCCCACTGCACCTGCCCCGACTGTTTGGACGCCCCTGGGGTTCCCCTACGGGAGGCCTGTCCGTGGGCATGGGAGCGTGCCCACACGCGCAAGCCTGGCGAACAAGTGCATGAATTGCGAGTGTGCACAGGTGTGCGGATGCACAGAGTTTGCGGGGGGGGGGGGCGATCCGCCTGCGTGGGGACATGCGTGACACACGCGGGCGCCGTGTGTGGGTGTGGGTGCTCACGTGCGCGTGTGCAGGTAAAGAAAGGCACAGTGTTCGCGCGTGGGAGGGCCCGGCCCTGCGCTCCATCCCGGGGATCTGGATCCAGGGACGGGGCACCTGTGGGTTCTGGCTCGGAGACACCCCATGCCCCCGCACCCCTGGGCTCAGCGTGGCCGTGGCTGGCAGCACGATGGTGACCCGCCCGCCCCCCTCGCAGTCTCTCTTGCCACTCAAGGACTGGTCGTCCTCCCTGCTCTGCTCCGCGGCCGACCTCCCTCCACAAGGCTTCAGCAACCAGATCCCGATGGTGGCGCGTGGCAATTGCACCTTCTACGAGAAAGTGCGACTGGCTCAGGGCAGCGAGGCGCGGGGGCTGCTCATCGTCAGCAAAGAGGCGCTGGTACGCCCCGCCCGGGCCCGCCCCTTCTGGTCACGCCCCCTTCTGGACCACACCCACCATGACACGCCCCTTCTGGGACACACCCTCGCACAACACCGCCCCTTCAGAGACACGCCCCTTCTGGTAGGGCAGGGCACTGGGGTTGCCTGGGCCTGGACACCAGCACCCCCATAGCTTAAATCTTTCTTTGTGCCCTCGCCTTCCAGTTTGGGGACAGCCTGGATGAGCCGGGCCGCAGGTCTGTCTCCTAACCCCACTCCTCATGAGGGGGTTCTCCTCCCTGCTGCTCACCGGGGGGGCCCCCTGCCACCCCCATCTCCACCCCCACCCCCACGACTCTCTACGGGTGGTGTCTTATCTTTGTGCCCTTGCGCAGGTCCTGCCCGGAGGAAACGAGTCCCAGTACCACGAGATTGGCATCCCGGTGGCCCTGCTTAGCTACAAGGACAAACTGGACATTTTCAAGGTGGGGCCCGCCCAGCACCTGGGAGGGGGCAGAAACAGACCGGAAGTCCTGGGAATAGCCCCTTGGAATCGCCCTGGGCCTGGCCTTACCCAGCCCTGGGCATCCAGTTGCCTTCCCTCCCGTGCACAGGTGCCCCAGCCTGAGCGGGCAGCATCTCGTGTCCACCCTCAATTCCGGGGAGCCGTGGGGGCTGTTCTGCCCATTCCAGCCCTGCTCGCTCCCTCCTTCTCTCCCCTATAGGGCTGCCCCCATGGTCGCTACAAACTGGGTTTAGGGTGCGCTGTTCTGAGCCTGCACCCGTGCTAGCCTGCTATGTCAGTGCTCTGTTCTTGGGGGTCAGGGCAGTAGGGGAAGCCTGGGCCTGGTACCCAGGGGCCTTGGGAGGCCTGACCTTGCCCCCCATGCTATCCTTCCGACGGCAGAACTTCGGGCCGGCGGTGCGGGCAGCGCTCTACGCGCCCAGTGAGCCCATGCTGGACTACAACATGATCATCATCTTCGTCATGGCCGTGGGCACCGTGGCCCTAGGTGGCTACTGGGCAGGGAGCCGCGACGTGAGGAAGTGAGTCATCCCAGCGGGTGGGTGGGCAGGCTGACACAGTGACCCGTGTCTGGGCTCAGCCCGAGGTGGGATGGCCCTGACTGACTCTCCCATCCCATTCTCTGGCCCTGTCGCCCCACCCCCAAAGGCGGTACTTGAAGCACAAGCGGGATGAAGGGCCAGAGAAGCAAGAGGACGAGGCAGTGGACGTGACGCCCGTCATGATCTGTGTGTTCGTGGTCATGTGCTGTGGCATGCTGGTGCTGCTGTACTATTTCTATGACCAACTGGGTGCGTGCAGCCCCGCCTCACCCCAAAGCCCTGTCCTGGTCCAACTAGCCCCACCTCTGGGAGACTGGTCCCGCCCCTGGGACACAGGCCCCACCCCATTTCAACAAGCCCCGCCCCTAGGAGGCTGGTCCCGCCATGGAAACAAGCCCTGCCCATGGGGCACAGGGCATGCACCCCCGCCCCAGCAAGCCCCATCCCTGGGTAAACAGCCGTGTCCCCAACCTCTGCCCTGGGGAAACTGAGTCCCACTCACTATCTGCCCCACAGTCTACGTCATCATAGGCACCTTCTGCCTGGCTTCCTCCACCGGCCTCTACAGCTGCCTGGCACCCCTTGTCCAGTGGCTGCCCTTCTGCAAGTGCCGGTGAGCGCCAGGGGCCGGGGGGGATTCCGCTTGTGCCCCTACTCCCCAGGAGGACCCCTTTCCTCCCGGGGACAGCTGGGCGCAGGGCACCCGGAGCAGAGTGGGCTTGGGGAGCCCAGTGTCTCTCTCTGTCCTAGTTGGGAGTGCGCCCCAGGACAGGGATGGAGGGCTGGTGGTCCAGGCTTGGCGGTCCCACTGTTTAGGGACTGGACAGACGGCTGCTGAGGAAGCCTGGGTTGGGAGGGCAGAGACTTTTCAGGGTGTAGTTGCGGGTAAGGGGCTGAGCAAGGCGGTCCCCCCTGCCTCGGCCTCCCAATCTCAGGGCCACGTGGCGGCGGGCGGGCGGGGGGTGCCCGCCGGTGCCGCCGGGTGCTGAGCCCCGTCTTCCCCCAGGGTCCCCAGCAACAGCCTGCCCTACTTCCACAAGCGCCCACAGGTGCGGCTGCTGCTGCTGGCCGTGCTCTGTGTGGCCGTGAGCGTGCTGTGGGCCGTCTTCCGGAACGAGGACCAGTGAGTGCCCGCCCCGCTGTCCCCGCGTGCCCCCTTGCCAGCCTTGACCTCGTGAGGCGCCGGGCACCCCCGCAGCTGGCCCGGCGCCTGGCCCATGAAAACCCTCCTTTCAGCCTCCTGGAAGTGACGGCCGCGGGGAGGCCAGCTGCCTCCCCCGGTGCCGCCGCCGCCGCTGGCCACCCCACCCACTGCCCCGGCCACACGGGCCACTGCGTTCGTCTGGAGCCGGGGAACTGTGATAGTGATCTGGGTCTCAGGGATGCCAGGCCTCCAGGAGAGCCTGGGCTGGTGGGCGGGGCACCCCGAGCTGAGGGGGGGGTGGGGCACCGAGTCCTTCTGGGTGGCTGGAGGGGACAGCAGGGCGCAGCCTCGCCCACGGAGCCCAGGCAACTCCTGCACGCCCCCAGGAGGGTGCAGGTGGGGACCTGTCCCTGCGACACCCCCGGTGTGACTCTCCATCTGCTCTTGGGCGCCCGCACCTCCCCCGGGCTGCGAAATGCTCTTGGCTCTGCAGCGCGCCCAGCGACAGATTTCCCTGGCAGAAGGAGACGGGAAATATTTGAAGTCCTTTGTACACAAAGCGAATCCAAACTCGCACGGCTAAACCCCCGCCAGAGACTGGCTGGACGGCTGGAAGCGGAACAGGCTTTGTGCCCACCCGCGCCTCATGGCCCGCAGCGGGGCAGGGGTGTGGGTAGAGCCTCGGGTGCACGCCGGGTGAGGGTCTGGGCACCCGGTGGTCCCCCTGCAGTCGCTGCTCCCTGGCCTGTCTGTCCCTTGGCACCCTCTAGGACTAGGCGGGCTGGAACCTGAGTTCCTGGCGTCAGAGCCGTGTGCACGGTCCGCGTAGCGTTGCTGAGTGGTTCCAAGCGGGCCCTGGGGAGAACTGTGCCCCCCACAGAGGCACCGGTTCTGCCCCCCCACCGAGACTGGGGGGTCACCTCAGCATATGTCCTGTGTCTGGGGGTGGGGGTCCCCTAGGTCCCTCAAGAGGCTTCCGTGAGAGGTGGGGTGAGGGTGGCTGGGAGTGCTTGGTCGTGGAGGTCCCCTGCCGGCCCCGTGCCCCCACAGCCTGCTGTGCCGTCCCCCAGGTGGGCCTGGGTCCTGCAGGATGCGCTTGGCATCACCTTCTGCCTGTACATGCTGAAGACCATCCGCCTCCCCACGTTCAAGGTGAGGGGACCTCGGCCCCAGGGGTACCTGACCTAGGGGCCCGGGCCCACCCCTCTAGGTGGGCGAGGTGTGATGGAGGGGAAGGCCCCCCGCAGAATCCGTAAGGTCCCAGAGGGCAGAGTGTGGGCGCTACCCTCACCCCATTCAAATAAACCAGAAAAAAGCAAACTTCAGTGCTTGCCCCCAGCCCTTGGCCTGGCTTTGCCAGGGCCTCTGCTTGTCCCGGCAGGGTGACTGAGCCCTGGGCGGGGAGGGGTTGGGGGTAGGCCAGGGCCCCCGGCGGCCACAGCAGTGAGGCCCCCCCGGTGCCCCCAGGCCTGCACATTGCTGCTGCTGGTGCTGTTCTTCTACGACGTCTTCTTTGTGTTCATCACTCCCTTCCTGACCAAGGTGGGCGCCCCCTGCTCTCCCCGCCCCGCCCTCGGCCCGGCCCCGCACCCCCACCCTGACACGACCCTCTGCCCCCTGTTGGTTAGAGCGGGAACAGCATCATGGTGGAGGTGGCCACTGGGCCAGCGGACTCCGCCACTCACGAGAAGGTGAGACGTGGGGTGGGCTTGAGCACAGGGGCGAGGCTTGGACGGAGGGGTGGGGCCTTGAGTGGGTGGGGCTTTTAGAAAGGGGCGGGGTGTGGGCAGGACTCATGGGCGGGGCTTGGGCAGAAGGATGGGGTGGGGCTTAGAGACTGGCGAGGTTTGGCTAGGGGCGGGGCTCAGGGTTGGGCGGGGATTGACTGGGTGAGCGGGGTTGGGGCTGGGCTCAGGTGAACCGGGGTTGGCTAGCTGGGCGGGGCTCGAACAGATGAGCCTGGCATTCTGGCATTGGCTGGGCACGGGCCAGATGCGTAGGGCCTGCAGACCTGGCCTCAGCCTCGCTCTCCCTAGCTCCCCATGGTCCTGAAGGTGCCCCGACTCAACACCTCCCCGCTGGCACTCTGTGACCGACCCTTCTCCCTCTTGGGCTTCGGGGACATCCTGGTCCCAGGTATGGAGCTGGCTGCGGCCGGGCAGAGGGGGCGTGGTTGGCGGCCATGGTCATCCTTGAGGAGCGCGGCTGCGGGGGGCAGCTGGTGGGGAGGGAAGCTTGCCACCCTCGGATCCCTGGGGGGAGCCTCCCTATGGAAGTAGGGTCCTTCCCCCAGAATTGGGGTCCCTCCCATGCATGGGGTGTGTGTCTTCCACCCCCACCCCGCTGTGCTGACTCTGCCTCATCCTCCCTCGCAGGGCTGCTGGTTGCCTACTGCCACAGGTTTGATATCCAGGTCCAGTCCTCCCGGCTCTACTTCGTGGCCTGCACTGTAGGTGAGCCGGGGTCGCTCTCCACACGCCTCCTCGGGCTGCCAGATAGCCGTGTGCGTGCTCTCCCTCTCTCCCTCTCCCCCCCTTCCTCCTTGATATCACCACAGCCAGTTCCATTTGGGCCCAGATTCTCCTTAAAGATATCCAGTCTGGGGGCCGGAGAGATAATACAGCTCGGAGGGTGCCTGCTTTGCACACGCCGCCCTGGGGGTCGATTGCCTGGATTCCATAGGGTCCCCTGAACCTGCTAGGACTGATCGCTGAGTAAACCCTGAGCACTGCCAGGTGTGCCCCCCCAGAGCAAAGCTGTGTGATGTGTGATGACCCCACGCTTAGCTCTTGAGGAAACCCCTTGTCCTGCCCCTGTCCTGTGGGGTCCCGTCCTGTCCCGCAGGGAGGACCCTTCGTGGGGTTAAGGAGGGGACGTAACCGAATGAACAGACGCAGAGTCAGAAGGAGGAGGAGAGAGAGAGAGTTTATTCACAGCAGTTACAATACTTATATCTCTTGGTGGGAGGGGGCAGTACGCATGCTTGGACCCCCATAGGAACAATAGTAAAATGCAGATCAGGCATGGGCGTTGGCTAGTGAGAGGAATGGCGAACTGATAAGATCAGTAAGGTCAGCAGTGGTGACCTTGTTACAGGAATCCCAAGTAAGCCTCCACTTGACTAGAGGATAAGAGCCGGGCTTGTAAAATGGCTCCCTACATCTCCCCCTGTTTTGTTTTAAATTAAATTGGTCAGGGGAGGCATTGTCCGGTATCCCTTGTGACACAAAAACTCCATTTTTGCAGGGAGAGGAGGGAAGGGATGATCAGATCTATGCAGGGGGCTCCTCACAGGCCCTATCAGTCCCCTGGTCTTGGAGCAACCTCTATGCTATACCGGAATACCTCACAGGGAGCCGGGCCCGGGTATCAGCCCTCCCTTGCAGTGCTTTGCCTGGCAACCTGAACCACAAGAATAAATCCCTGGGAGCCCGGCATCCTCAAGGTAGAGAACTAGGGGGGGGATGAGGTTTGAATCTGAACGGAGATGTAAGCGTCCTGCAAATCAAGCCAATGGTAGTGAACCTATATAGGCTCGACTTTAATACCAAATAAAGCTGAAGTCTTCATAGCAAGGGAGAAAAGGACTCACCAAAATCAGGCCCAAATTATTAGAGCTATATCCCAGCATCTTTCTCCCCCTGTTTTGTTTACAAAATTACAAAAATTTGAAATAGAAAGAGGAACAATTCCAAACACAATACAGTCTTATAAATTGTAGTAAAATTTCAGTCCGACCCTTGGCCAGAGCAGTGCTTGTAGTAGTAAAGCGTCCAATTGTCCTGCACTGTCCAAGGGTGAGGCAAGTCACCAATGATGAGAGTCAGTTAGTCCCATTCTGAAGAAATGAAGTGTCTGGATCAAAATTGAAGAGTTGTTTCTGCAGCAGCAGCAGTAGTGGTCACAGCAATGAGTCCTAGAGGAGCAGCTATAGGAGTCTGATGAATTTCATGAAGTACTGGATCAGGCAGGGAGCACTGGAACAGGAGCATCACAACTTCTGTCAGGAGTCCTTCAGCAGAGGGATGCAGCCATTCTCTGGTCAGGTTCACTAGCAGTCAAATCTGTGCAACCTAGCTTATGTTTGGAAAAAATACTTTTTAAAGTTATTAAAGGCTTCGACCATTGGGGTTTGGTACATCTCCACGCCTGTGGATAAAGAGACAGAGGAAAAGCTCCAATACAAATGGATATCCTAGAGAGAAATGAGAAGGTGTTCCTGTTAAAAGTCATTCCTTCCTCCTTTGGAAACTGAGGCACCTGTGAATTCCAAGGAAAGGGTAAAAGTAAAGAATTATTAATCCAAAATATGGGGTCCTGGCATTTTCCATTCTACAACCTGTAAAAGAAGGATACAAGGAATGCTCTTAATGTGGCCTTGTGATATGATAGAGGAGCTAGAGGCCTTTGCTGCAGGCCCTCTGATGCAAGCTCCTCTGTAAAAAACTAAAGCTCGCTGAAGGGCACGGGCACTCGCGGGCTCTCCGGGCGGCTCTGTCTCACCACCCGCGTTCGGTGCTCTGGAACCGCAGTGTGTGGACTGGACCGGGACAGCCGGTGGTCAAGGACAGGCGAAGGAAGAACGAGGACCAAGCTGGTTGCTGATTAGTTACCGTTTATTCAGTCTTCAAGCTTTCTCATCTCCCGCACTCCCAGCTCCGGCCTCTCTCTGGATCTACTGCTCAACTGCTGCTTCTCTCTCTGGCTTCTCTCTCTCCTCCTACTTACTTGTCTCTCCCACCTTACCCTCCAGGCTACAACCAGCCAGGTCGCAAAATCAACATAAGAAAGCCCTTCCTGAGGGCAGGGCACTCCAAAGCCCTTCTTCACTCTTAAGGTTTTTTTCTTTTCCTTAGTCCAGGAACTTATTAACATCTTAATACTAGTTATTTTTGTATGGACATAGCAAGGGATACATTGAGGCTTGCAAGGCAGCTCTCCTGGCAACATCTTGCCACAGGCTCAGACCACAGCACTCAGGCCAGATTAATCATTCCTCACCCTAGCAGGGTCCAAATCTAGTTATCACTGTTTGGATCATGACAGCATTTGTCCATGATCAAGCTCTTAACTTATAGTTAAGCATTAGGCACTTTGGCCAGGCCCATCTCGATGCCAGGGTAGCACACAACTCACCGCTTGCCCTGGGTCCTTCTTGTCCCACGTCGGACCGTGCTTTGGGGGTGCTAGGAAGTAAGGGCAGCTGAGGCTTAGGTCAAGAGAACAGATGCCCTGGAGGAAAATATCATGTAGAGTCAAATGACTCCCAGGTTACAAAAGCATAACATTTGTTAAGTCTTCCTGTGTCCATACAAAAAGGACTTGCTCTGAATAAACTATGCAAAGGACTCAAGGAGAAGAGAAAAACATTATTTACAAGTCAACAGAACACCAAGAAAGAAGCTACAAATAAACAAAGAGGAATAGGAGCACTGTAACGGGAGTAACCCAATAAACCTAAACTACTGAGGCTATGTTATCCTACATATCCCCCTTTTTCTTTTTACAAAAACACCAAAATTTGAAAATGAGGAACAATTCCAAATTACAACACAATTTCAAATAACAATACAGTCTCATTAGTTTTGCTAAGATTTCAGTCCGACCCTGGGTCCAGAGCAGTGCTTGTAGTAAAGAGTCCAATTGTCCTGCACTGTCCAGGGGTGGTAAGAATCACCAATGATAAGAGTCATTTAGTCACAGTTTGAAGAAATGAAGTTTCTGGATCAAAACTGAAGAGTTGTCCTTGTAACAGCAGCAGTAGTGGTAGCAGCAATGAGTCTCTGGAAAGCAGCTATTAGGAGTCCAACAAATTTCAGGAAGCACTGGATCAGTCAGGGAGCACTGGAACAGGAGCATCGCAACTTCTGGCAGGAGAACTTCAGCAGAGGAATGCAGCCATTCTCTGGTCTGGTTCCTCGGCAGTCATAGGTGCAACCTAGCTTATGTTTGGAAAAAACACTTTAAAGTTATTAGAGGCTTTGACAGTTGGGGTTTGGTCTCCATGCCTGTGGATAAAGAGACAGAGGAAAGCTCCAATACAAATGGATATCCTAGAGATAAATGAAAAGGTGTTCCTGTTAAATCATTCCTTTCTCGTTCAGGAACCTGTGAATTCCAAGGAAAGGGTGAAAATAAAGTATTGTTAATTCAAATATGGAGGCCTGGTGGTTGTCCAATCCACAACCTGTAAAAGAGGGGTAGAAGGAAAGGTCTTAATGTGACCTCATTAGATGTGTAAGGAGCTAGAGGCCTTTGCTGCAGGTCCTCTAACGCTGGCTCCTCTTCTTTCCTTGTGACTTCCAGCTGAAGTCAGTTTGGCGATGAATCAGAGCTGGAATTTGAAGGGTTGTGAGACTCTGGAGGTCTGAGATCCAAATCAGGTGGTTGAATTCTGCTTCTGATAAGAAGTAAAGGGATCCAAAGTTTCTTAGTGGGGTTATCATCTGTTGAAACAAAAGCATAGCCTTTTCCTCGAATAAGGAGTTTTCCTGCTACATTCAATTGAGAAAATACCTCCTTTTTGTATTTGATTTAACATTCCATATGTCCACTGAAAATGCAGAGGTGGTGGGCTTAAGGCCGCAGTGTTCTATACTGAAAAGGGGTTGTAGTAACTGTATCAGGGCAGGAAATAGGCTGCACTTCCTGCCATCCCTGGCTGCAGCGATTATACTGATTGGAGCTTTGAGACTCCACACTGGGGAAAGGGGCTGCAACTGAGAACATCCTCTGATCTTGCGGGGCCTGGGGCTGGCCCCCTTGCAGGTGTCCGAGTTGGGGTCACCCACTGCATCAAAATTAAAGCGACAATATCTGGCCCAATGATTTCCCCTCTTACACCGGGGACAGGGCCCGGGAGGTGCAAGTCTGGCTCTGCAGTCTCTGGCCCAGTGGTTTCCCTCCTTACACCTGGGACAGGGCCCAGGACGTGCTCTCGTAGCACGGCTTGGGGGCGCATTGCAATCTCTACGAAAGTGGCCTGGTTTTTTCACAATTAAAACATCTTTTCTGAGCTTGTCTCTGTAAGGCATAGACCTGCACCTTATGTTTAACAGAGACAACATTCCAGCATGCTTCCAAGTACCCGAATATGTCTTCCTTCTCCTTAATAGGGCGCAGAATGGCTTGGCAATCCTCATTAGCATTTTCAAAGGCCAATTGTTTAGTCAACAGCTCATGAGTCTCCTTACCCTCAACCTGCATTTCTATGGCTTCCATCAATCTTCCTACAAAGTCTGCATAAGGTTCTGAGGCTCTCTGGACAATCTTTGTAAAGCTTCCCTTAAATTCTGCTTCTGCATAAACCTTCTCCCATGCACGCAGGGCTCCGTCACGGACATAAGCAAGAACAGCACGAGGCAGGGTGACTTGCCTTTCTGGGTCGTGCCATTTCCCTTCACCAGTTAACATCTCACAAGTCAACTCAATCCCTGAAAAGTTTTGTCCAGCATGGCGTAGGCCTTGAAGCTTTGCCTTGGCCTCCTTGCTGAACCACATTCTCCACTGCAAGTACTGAGAACGGCTTAAGCACGTCTTAGCAACCCTGTGAAAATCTTGAGGTGCCCAGTAGGCCTTTTTACTCCAGTCTGTAAGATACTCTCTACAGTACGGAGATGTAGGCCCGTACGAGACACAGGCCTGTTTGAAACGACTGAGAGAATCCATCCTTAACCTGCGATAAGATGGATGCTGCTTCTTCTCTGCCTGGACTGGGCAATTGGGAGCATGTCCCGAGCGGTTTGGAGGCCGCTTGGCTGAGTCACTCTCGGACTCAGAATCTGAGTAAGTGGCAGAAGACTCATAACCAGCATCACTTCCATCTAATACACTAGAAGTAGAACAATATTCACCAGCCTCAGAAGTATTTTTACTATGGAAAACCTTTCGAGACTTAGGTGTGGGAGGAGCTGAGGCCGTATTGTTCCATATATTCTCCTCCACATCAACTGCACTTTTCAAAAACAGGAGAATAGAATTAACAATCTCCCAGGTAGTCCAGAATTCCATGGGGATCTTAGTCCCTTCCTTAGATGCCTTGGAGACATTTTTCCTAACTTGTTTCCAAATCTTACTTTCTAGAGTTCCTTCGTCTGGGAACCATGGGTTAACTGCATAAACTACCTTAAAGCAGGACCGGAGTTGGTCTCTGGAAATGCAGAGTTCCGGGTCTCCTGTTCTGCGGGAGAGACACTGAATCAAATCCATAAATGGCTTGCCCTGTTCAGTCTGGCTCGAGAAAATATGAAAGATCTTGGGAAGGCCCAGAATCTGTCCCATCTTAGTGGAGGATTGCTGTTGGATTCTAATCCGCAGCACACAAAAAAAATCCTGATCTCCCACTCACTTTCTAGAGTGGGGGTGCACCGAACGCTATTCTTACCTTTAGTTGGTAGTTCAGGCCCGCTCCAGGGACGCCAGCTGTAAAAAACTAAAGAACGCCGAGGGGGGGTGAGCACTCGTGGGCTCTCCGGGCGGCTCTGTCTCACCACCCGCGTTCGGTGCTCTGGAACCGCAGTGTGTGGACTTGATCGGGACAGCCGGTGGTCAAGGACAGGCGAAGGAAGAACGAGGACCAAGCTGGTTGCTGATTAGTTACCGTTTATTCAATCTTCAAGCTTTCTCATCTCCCGCACTCCCAGCTCCGGCCTCTCTCTGGATCTACTGCTCAACTGCTGCTTCTCTCTCTGGCTTCTCTCTCTCCTCCTACTTACTTGTCTCTCCCACCTTACCCTCCAGGCTACAACCAGCCAGGTCGCAAAATCAACATAAGAAAGCCCTTCCTGAGGGCAGGGCACTCCAAAGCCCTTCTTCACTCTTAAGGTTTTTTTCTTTTCCTTAGTCCAGGAACTTATTAACATCTTAATACTAGTTATTTTTGTATGGACATAGCAAGGGATACATTGAGGCTTGCAAGGCAGCTCTCCTGGCAACATCTTGCCACAGGCTCAGACCACAGCACTCAGGCCAGATTAATCATTCCTCACCCTAGCAGGGTCCAAATCTAGTTATCACTGTTTGGATCATGACAGCATTTGTCCATGATCAAGCTCTTAACTTATAGTTAAGCATTAGGCACTTTGGCCAGGCCCATCTCGATGCCAGGGTAGCACACAACTCACCGCTTGCCCTGGGTCCTTCTTGTCCCACGTCGGACCGTGCTTTGGGGGTGCTAGGAAGTAAGGGCAGCTGAGGCTTAGGTCAAGAGAACAGATGCCCTGGAGGAAAATATCATGTAGAGTCAAATGACTCCCAGGTTACAAAAGCATAACATTTGTTAAGTCTTCCTGTGTCCATACAAAAAGGACTTGCTCTGAATAAACTATGCAAAGGACTCAAGGAGAAGAGAAAAACATTATTTACAAGTCAACAGAACACCAAGAAAGAAGCTACAAATAAACAAAGAGGAATAGGAGCACTGTAACGGGAGTAACCTAATAAACCTAAACTACTGAGGCTATGTTATCCTACACTCCTCCTCTGGTTTCCTTGTGGCTTCCAGCTGAAATCAGCTCCTCTGGTTTCCTTGTGGCTTCCAGCTGAAATCAGCTTGGTGATGGCTTGTGGCTGGAATTTGGAGGGTTGTAAAACTGCAGAGTTCTGAAAGTTAAAGCAGGCAGATGAATTCAGCTCCTGATGGAATGCAAAACGGGACCCAAAGTTTCTTGGTGGGGTTGTCTGTTGAAAAGAAAAAAAAAAAAAACATAGCCTTTTCCTCGAGTGAGGAGTCTCCCTGCTATCCAATTTGTCAATTTTAATCCACATAGGAGAATTAGTAGTTTCCTGAGTCTGTGCATTTTCCTGAAAATGCCTTTCAGCTGCTGTATATGGCTCTCCTTAAGGTAAATTTTAAAAGTTTAAAGTGAACAGTGTCAAGGACAAGGAGTCAAACGGGGCATACCTCCTTTTTTTTTTTTTTTTAAACTGTGCTCAAGTCATAGATCCAGTCAGACCAGAATGAGATCAGATAAGAGTAATAAAGGAAAAGGAAAAAAAAAATTCAGAGCACTTTTGTAAAACAGCTTGTAGCTGCTGAAGCAATTTTTGAACTATAGTGTTTGATGCATTTAGAGACATAGTCATAATACCAGGGAAGAAACCAACAGCATAAACTGAGTTTGAGATGATATTAGCCAGCCCTGGCACATGGGCAATGAAAAAACCAATGTGGCAAGTTACAGCCTTCATTGGAAGCTCTTTTCTGGTATCCAAAATAACCTGCTTCATAACCATGCACACACACAAGCAGAAGTATCCTAGTGACAATGCCTTCTGTCCCTCACCAGACTCAGCATCTGTAGTGGCTGAGTGGGTGAGCACCCAGGAATGAGGCGTCTCTGTGCCTCCTGGGTCAATAAGCAATTGCTGAGTGGGAGAATAACCACGTACCCACTGGCCCTGAAGCCGTTTTCCTAGAGGTGGCATCTCATGAACTAGAAGTAGAAGTTCACTTCCCCAAAAATAAAACTGTACCAGCCTGAATTTTTGAATAATCTTCTTTGGAAATAGCATATCACCACAGGTTCTGATAAAAAACTTAAGATTCATTTGTCCAGACTGAGTTCCTGACTGATGGTCTTTGGAATTAAGACTAGAAACTAGACAAGGCTTCCTCCACCTCTGACCTGACTGAGGCCTCTCAGGGTAGCTGAGCCCTTTTATACAAAGTTCTGCTTGGTTTGCCAGTGCAAATTCACCAATAGACACAACTCTTTGATTCCAAATTTCCTTACTTTTATCCTGGCTCAAAACCTGATGCCCATTAGGTACAGAACTCAGCTCTGCATATCCCATACGCGGGATAGCTTCCTGTTCCCTGAACTCAGCCGCTTGTTGCTGAGATTCTAGATGCACTCCATGAGTGGAGTCAGAGATTGGCGACGCCTTTACCTTCACTGTTAGGAAATCCTCCAGACAACCATGAAAACCTGATGTGCTGCTTGCAAGGTTCACTTGAGCAAGCTCCCTTTCTACCTGGGGGCTCAAATCTTGTCCCTTTACACCAGAATTTAATATGTCGGGACTCTGAGTGGGGCAAATGGTAACTGTATCAGGACAGGGAATATCCAACACATTGCTCCCTGCAGTGGCTGGTTGTAGTGAATCTATTGACTGGAGCTCTGAAGCTCCACACTGGGGAGAAGGGCTGCAGCTGGGAACATCCCCTGGTTTTGCGGGGCCTGGGGCTGGCCCCGAATCAAGTTTCCCGGCTTGGCCTTCTGGCGGCACTCTGATGCCCAGTGGAAGCCCTGTTTGCACTCAGGGCAAAGAGTTTTAGGCCTGGGCTGTGATTTTTTATTGGGACAGTTTTTTAAAAAATGTCCAGGCTGCTGACAGCCAAAGCACAGCCTGTCCTGGCTGTTCACTGGTTGAATGGCAAACTGTTTGAAGGCCGCCCCTATAGCAAGCCCTATTTTTTGGGCGGTGGGATCGACATCGGAGCATAGCCGGATGTATTCTGAAAGGGTCTTCCCACGCTTATGGGGGCGAAGTGCGGCCTGGCAGGTGGAGTTAGCATTCTCATAGGCCAGGTGGCGGATCAGCTCATTATCTGTCTCTTCGCTTCCCATAAGTTTTTCAGCTGCCTCTGTGAGGCGCCCAATGAAATCACTATAGGGCTCATTAGCTCCCTGATGAACCTTGGCTAGGGATGTTACGACTGACCCTTTAGAGGGAAGTCTCCTCCAGGCCCGGAGGGCAGCGGTTTGTATCTGAGCAAGTAGCCCTGGGGGAAATTGAGCCTGCACCTCGTTAGAATCAAATGGTTCTTGACCCTGAAATTTAGCAAAGACCCAGGATGAGGAAGAGCCTCCTGCCGAGACATTGCCGAGCGCCATATCTTGGCATTGATCAGAATAATCTGCTTTCCACAAGAAATAGTCTCCTCTACTGAGGACAGCCTTAGCGACTGAGAACCAGTCGTTTGGCGTGAGCCATCCCTCACTAAGGGAGTCCAAAAGGCCAAGCGTAAAGGGAGCAGTAGGGCCGCAAGAAGAAACAGCAGCCTTTAAATCTTTCAGGTCCCCAAATTTTAATCTACTATAGCTTTGGCGGGTTGGTGCCTGAGGAATTACGTCCTTAGGAGGATTTTCCTCTCCAGCGTGTGCCCCTTCTTCAGGCAGATCGGCCTCCTCCGCTTCTCTATCTGAGGAATCATCATCAGGTGGAGCCGTGGCGGAGGTGGAGTAATTGGGGGCCCGAGAATGGGACCTGGTAACTGGAAAAGCAGCCACGGGTTTTAACGCTAAAGTGTGGCGGGGCGAAGGAGAGACCGAGCTTTTCTTACTAGGTCCTTGAGAGGGGGCAGAAGTCTGCTGGGCACTTACTAGTTCTTTATCCAGCTGCCTTATTTGAGTCAAAAGGTGGACATATTCCTGCTTCTGTTGTAGGACTGCGCGTAAGGCAGCAGTGTCCCGGGTGAGCTGGCGGACTGCCTCACTGGTATTATATGGGGAATTAAAAAAGGCAGTGGCATGGGACAGATAAGGGGGTGGCTTGTTTTCCAACGAGGGCCAAGGGGCTGAAGGCTGATTCCTCGCTACCTCATCTTCCTGGATAGCCCCGTCCTCTGGGGGTAAGAATTCGGGTTCGGGAGGAGAAGGATCAGGGATATCAAAAATCACAGGATAAAGTTTTGGAGGTGCCTCCGCTCGGGAGGGCTCAGGTAGGGGGGCAGAATGGTCAGAGTATACATTAGTAGAATTTGAGGAGTCAGCCTTCTGCATGGAGGGGACCTCATCCCCACAAACTAAGGGAGCCTTGAAATTCTTATACTTTTTCCTTAGAAAGGTCTTGGATTCAGAAACCAGGTGCTGATTCTCTGGCTGTCTTTTTTGCGGCTTAAGAGTCTCATTTATTAAGTTCCAATAAAAAAAAGCGGAAGTAGGAACTTTCTCAGGACCAAACCGTTTATAATAATCTTCCATACAATCACCTACTCTGGCCCATTTATTTTTACTAATAGTCCCCTCCTGAGGGAACCCGGGGCAAATATCTTTTATAAAGAGAAAAAATTGCACTAGGTCTTTTTTCCTTACTTTTACTCCACGGTCTTTAAGGGAGTCTTTCAGGCTATTGATAAAGAGCTCCTGTTTAGAAGGTTTTTGTCCCATAATTCTAGGGAGTAAAAGGGTGGAATCGGAAAAGGCACCGTTCGAAAATGGAAATAGCAGCTAGGATAAAGATAGCTAGAATAAAGATGCAACAAACGGGGAATTCCCAAGGGTGAACACAGGTGAAGGAAACAGAGGATAAGCAGACAATAAAGCAAGAAGAGAAAAGAAATGGTCACTGGTAGGCTGTTTCTGCCAACTCGACAGAAATGAAAACACAGGACAAAGGGGTTCAAGCCTTCCGCCAGTAACTGCTTCACTGGTAGGCTGTTTCTGCCAACTCGACAGAAATGAAAACACAGGACAAAGGGATTCGACCTTCCACCAGTGACCGTCTACACTGGGAGGTAGTTTCTGCCAACTCGACAGAAATGAAAACACAGGACAAAGGGATTCGACCTCCCACCAGTGACTGTCTACACTGGGAGGTAGTTTCTGCCAACTCGACAGAAATGAAAACACAAAAGACACAAGAAGGGGCGGGGGGGATGGGGACACTCATAACAAACCACTCAGATGCATGTCTGGCCGGTGAGGAACTTAGCCATAGTGGATCAGCCTGAGAGGTGACTTGCGGCCGGTGTCTAAACCAGCACCACCCTAGACCATATGTTCCTCGTGGAATCGCAGACAGCCCAATCGGACTCCGTAACCTTAAAGGGATCTTAAGGATGCCAAGTCGTGGAGCCACAGACTCAGTACAAGGACGAGGACATCCAAGACTGCACAATCACTCACACATACACACAAGACAAGGGAATTCAAGCCTTTCCGCCAGTGACCGTCTCGTCCTCAACACGAGACTGTATTCAAGCCCGGTCCCATACCAGGGTGTGCGCCAAGAGAGAGGCGACCCTCAGAGACACTCACTTTTCCGTGAATTCGTCGGCCGACGTGAACTTGACCGGGCGTTCGGTGGTCCCCTCGTGCCCCACGCTGGGCGCCAGATGTGGGGAGGACCCTTCGTGGGGTTAAGGAGGGGACGTAACCGAATGAACAGACGCAGAGTCAGAAGGAGGAGGAGAGAGAGAGAGTTTATTCACAGCAGTTACAATACTTATATCTCTTGGTGGGAGGGGGCAGTACGCATGCTTGGACCCCCATAGGAACAATAGTAAAATGCAGATCAGGCATGGGCGTTGGGCAGATCAGGTATGGGCGTTGGCTAGTGAGAGGAATGGCGAACTGATAAGATCAGTAAGGTCAGCAGTGGTGACCTTGTTACAGGAATCCCAAGTAAGCCTCCACTTGACTAGAGGATAAGAGCCAGGCTTGTAAAATGGCTCCCTACACTGTCCCCCCAGAATCTGATCTGGGCAGAGTGGGCGAGGTGTGTTGGCCCCTGGGAGCTGGAGCGTGGGGAGGGCGCTGTCCTTACACACGGCCGACCTGGGTTCCATCCCTAGCACTATATAGGGTTCCCCAAACTCCACCAGGAGTGACCCCTGAGTGCAGAGCCAGGAGTTGGCCCTGAGCACCACTGGGTGTGGCCTAAAAACAAGCAAAAAAATAATTTAAAAACTGGACAATATGGGAAGCTCCCAGTCTGGGCACTCAGGGCCCCACAGACAGCAGGCAGGGAACACGGGGGACTGGGTGGGATCATCACTCTGGACAGCGTCCCAGGCATCCCCCCACCCCCCTCCCCGCATCCGCTGCACCTCCCGCTTGTAGCGCAGGGCCACTGCCCTTTTCATTTTGTAGAACGATGACTGGGTGCGGCCGAAGTGTGAAAGGGTGGGCGAGTGCACGCATATGCACAGCCACTGAGACCCCGCACAGTCGGACACACGTACCAGTGTGCACAGGTTCATGCACTCGTACCCAGGCATGCATCCACACACACTGGGAACTCGTGTTTCCACACTCCTGCACACACACTTGATGTGCACACATACACATGCTCGTGAATACATGCCAGGTACATGCATGCATTCATACACAACCACCCACACCGGGTACCTGTACACATTTGCATGTTTTTGCACACGTCGGATATGCACATGCATTTACTTACTCATCATGTACCTCTGTTGGGTACACACCTTTACACGCTGATGAACCCAGTAGGTGCTTCATGGCACACGTGTAATCCCTAACACACACATAAACACACACACACACACACACACACACACACACGCTTCTGCGCATGCTGGGGCAGACTGTGTTCTGGACTGTGGGCCCTGACCTCAGGCAGACCCCTGTGCCCACCAGGCTTCCCCGCCAAGCACCACTCACCCCTGCAGTACAGAGTAGCAAGTCCATCGTCCCTGGGGGAGCCTGGGCCCCCCACTGGCACCTCCCGACTTCTCCTGCCCACCCTTTCCTGGCCCTCCTCTCTCCAGGCCTCCCCAGCCCCTCAGCTGCCCCCGTGCCCCCAGCGCGGAGGGTGCTGTGGGGGGCAGCCAGTGATGTGGTGTCTGTCCCACAGCGTACGGCATCGGCCTCCTGGTGACCTTCATGGCGCTGGCCCTCATGCAGCGCGGCCAGCCTGCCCTCCTCTACCTGGTGCCTTGCACACTCCTCACCAGCTGCGGCCTGGCGCTGTGGCGCCGGGAGCTGAGGATGTTCTGGACGGGCGGTGGCTTTGCGGTGAATACCGGTTTGCTATGACTGCCTGCCAACAGTACCCCCCCGGGCCCTAACTAGAGTTCAAGTTGAGTAAAGCTCTTGCGGCATTGCCGGCCGCCCGGCGGCCCGGTCCCAGGTTCCCCCAGCGGTGCTGGGGGGTGGGCATGTCTGGGGATGGGGCACCCAGTCTAGTCAGGTCACATGGTTCCCCCCAGGGATCCGCCCGGCCTGGGGCCTGCTGGCAGAGTCTCGTTGAGTGCCTCTCTGGTCAGCAGAGGCCCAGAACCCCCATTGGGGGGCCAGCAGTGACTGGCTGCTTCCTGCCCAGAGAAGACAGCCCCAGTCTTGGGGATCCCTGTGGGGGCGGGCAGAGTCCGCGGGGTGCTGGGAGCATAGCTGCAACTTCCTGTCTAAGGGAGTCCATGTGGTAGGGACTGGGGGTTCGGGTGCATGAGGTCCCCCTGAACCGTGCATGCAAGAATGGGGCTGAAGGGAAGTCGCAGGGCCCAGAAGGGGAACCCAGGAGCAGCACTGGCCCCCGCGGAGGGACTGAGGGCAGGGAGCTTCTACTGTGTCCTTCTCCCAAGGGACCTGAGCCCCAAGCAGCCCCTTCCCCAAAGGTTTCAGAGCAGAGAACAAGCTGCAGCCCTCACGTGGTTGTGCCTGTGTGATAGGGGTAGGGGGACTCAGGGGAGCCTGGAGCCTTGCCCTTGGGTACCAGGACCCCAGGACCTTCCCACTCTCACCGGTGCCGTTTTCTCTCACAGAAGGACCTACCTCAGTCTACCTGGGTGCCGGGTCCCCCCGAGGGCTCCCTGCCGGCCACAGACTCAGAGGGGCCAGCGGCCCAGCAGCCTGCAGGAGAGGAACCAGCTGGGCCGCCCTCGGGACCGAGTCCACCCCAGGAGCCTGAGCAGCCAGCGGCCAGTGTCCCTGGCCAGCAGCCCCCCACACCCACGGACCAGCCCGGCACCTCGGCTTAGGAAGGGGGCGGCATGGACTGCAGGGCCCGCCCGCACCTGCGAGAGATGAGGGGCTCAACGCTGGAGTTGCCTGGGCCCCGCAACTTGGTGCTCGCTCCGATGGACGCTGGCCCGTCCTCACCTGCTGGCCAGCCCCCTTTTGCTCCCCACTCCTCCAGCCAGCCCTGCCCCGCCTGGCTCCGCCCACCGGCCTTACCCTGCCCTGCCCGCCTCTAAGCCTGCCCGGCCCCGCCCCTGACTACCCTTGCCCACCCAGCCCCATCCAGGCTAGCCACGCCCACTCCTGCGCAGCCTCGCACCCGCTTGCATGGCTGCAGTAGCCTCTTTGCCGAGGTCACCGTGGGGGAGTACCCCACATTCTTGCCCCCAGGCCTCAAAGGGGCGCACGAAGCTGGAGGCACGCCCACATTGGTGCTTGAGGCTGCCGCTTTCCTTGAAGGGGAGCCCCTCCCCACAACACCCTGTCCCCGGCCCGCCCGAGCGTTGCTTTCCAGGGACGCCACCACCAGGACTGCAGTTGTGGCCCTGCACGCCTTGGCTGGGCGGGCCTGCAGGGCCCGAGTAGTGCAGAGCCCCCCACCCCCTCTTCCTCACCAGCCAGCCTGCGGGACCCCAGCCCCCCGCAATCCATCTGCACATTGACAGAAGCGGCGGAGGTGGCGCCACTTCTTAGGTTGAGAGTGCATCACCCCCCCTTTGAGGGCCCCTGCGGCTACCCCTAAGACAGGTCTGCACGTCCCTCCTGCCCAGGGCACGCACCACCGGCCCCCCACCCAGGCAGGCGAGCACCCTCTAGGGAGACCCCAGGAGCAGCCTGCACGTGGGAGAAAGAACATTCTGGAACTGGCATGTTGTCTTCTACCTCACCGCCAGGACGCTGCACCTCGAGACAGGTGCCATGGTTGAACTGGCCAAGGTCCCGCCCCACTGTGTCCCCCACGGCCCCACGTGGGGGCTCCAACCCCAGGCCGCTGACAGCTGGGCTGTCCTGGCCAGGGCGGCAGCTCCTCGGCTCCCCGCACTCCAAGAGGTGGTGCCCGCCCGCCCAAGCCCCCCATCCCCGCTGCCCTGTGGTTGGCGCTGGTCGCCTTGGTCATTCCGAGAACTACCAGCACAGATGCCCGTGTCAGCAGCTCAGCCGCGCTTCTGCGGGGAACGCTTTATTTTACAAACAGCAGCCCCTTCCTGCCTGCGCCCACCCGGTTCTTGACGGAGCTGTGGGTCCCGGGAGGCCACTAGCTGGTCCGGCTGCAAGAACTGGGGGAGTGGGGATGGGAGCCTGCCCTGGGCAGCGGGCCCTACACCCCCCTCCTTTCCTGCTGCCCCTTCAATCAAAGCCATTTTATACCTGGGTGGAAGGGGGCCCGCTCTGTCCCCCGGACATGAGACTGACACTCGCAAAGCAGATGCTGGTTGCCCGTGGGTACGGTTTCTTCTGCCTCTGGGCTGATCTCGTCATTAAACTTGGCTTTTGATAGTCACGACTTTGGCTCTGCACGTTCCCCGTAACTGCGCAGGGAGTTGGCTGGGTGGGCCCCTGGGCGACTCCTCGAGGTGGGGGCTCCCAAGAGGCTGCCGTGGGAAGTGGCTCTGCTTCCACGGACTCCCACGGACTCCCACGGACTGTGGGGGTTGCTCACATAATCAGCTCTGGTTGTTGCCACGAACTTCAGGCCAGAAGCACCCGGGCCCAGACTGGTTCCCGGAACAACAGGCCCCAAATACCTGCCCCGGAGGTTTGGTCATGAAATGCTCTTTGGGTATATTTTTCAGTGGCTTTGAAATGTCAAGCCAGAGGGACCAGAGCCTGTAATACAGCGGGGAGGGCGTTGGCTATGTGTGTGGTTGACCCGGGTTCAATTCCTCCCGACATCCCATAGGGTCCCCTAAGCGTGGACAGGAATGATTCGAGTTTAGAGCCAGGAGTCAGCCCTGAAAAGCAACAGCAACAACAAAACAGCATGAGGTCCAAGCAAAAAAAGGAAAAAAAGGGTGGGGCTAGAGTGATAGCAAGGCGGGTAGGGCGTTTGCCTTGCACGCGGCTGACCCCAGTTTGATTCCCAGCATCCCATATGGTCCCCTGAGCATCGCCAGGGGTAATTCCTGAGTGCAGAGTCAGGAGTAACCCATGTGCATCGCCGGGTGTGACCCAAAAAGCAAAAAAAAACAAAAAACTGCATGAGGTCCAGAGAGGTGGTACAGCAGGAAGGGTGTTTCACTTGGACGCAGCTGAGCTGCGTTTGGTCCCCAGCAACCCATCGGGTCCCCCAGACCCCACGAGGAGTGATCTCTGAGCACAGAGCCAGGAGTCAGCCCTGAGCACCACTGGGTATGACCTGAAAACCAAACGCAACCAAATAAAAAAATAACTTGGAGAGCAAACGTTTATTTCCTAAAATGTAGTTACTCGCATAAGCAATCCCCTCCCCACCGCCCCCACTCCTCCCTTCTGGCAAGTTCTGGTCAGCCCTCTGGGGCCTCTGTCCAGGTCACCTGGACTCACCCGGACTCACCTGGCCAGCCCTGTCCTCTCCCTGACTCCCAGAGCAGCCCCAGCGCCAGGGTACCCCTCCCCCTGGGCCCAGTTCTCTAAGTGGGGGCTACTGAAACGGGAGACTTGTCCTGAAGCCCCACTGCCCTCCTGGGTAGCTGGGGGAGCGCGGTGGGGGGATCGGGGTTCCCAGATGAAGTGGGGAGGCGAACTGCCAGCCTCGGTGTGGCCCAGATGGAGGAGGGAGGAGGAGAGAGCCCACTCCCACGCTCCCGCCCCGTCAGGGGTCCCCTAGTTTGCGAAGAGGGTGACCACCCAGCCGGGGCAACTACTGGGTTGAGGAAGGGACGCGCCCACAAGCCACGTGACTTCATGGTGGACGGCTCCAGACCCAGAAACACCCCCACCAGGGGGCCCCGGGAGAGAGGAAGCGGGAACCGACCTCACTGACGCCCCCATCCCTTGCCCCTCCCTACAGGACCTTTTGCAAGAAAAGAAAGGAAGAGGCTCCCCGCTGCCAGCACCTGAAGGCATCCCCGCCCGCTCCTAGCCCCTCTTTCTGGCCACGCCCCAAAACCTGTGTAGGCCCCGCCCTTCTACCTGTCCTCGCCTATCCAGACCGTCTTCTCACGTCAGGCCCCGCCTCCCAAGAGTCCCGCCCCAACCTGTAGGCCACGCCCCCTGTTAAGGCCACGCCCCTCCGAGCTCCCACGGGTCCCCGTGCGTCCTGGCTGGCGGGGCCGCCGCGGTGCAGCCTCCAGCGGGGTGAGTCCGGGCTGGGGGGCGCGGGTCTCCTCGGAAATGGGGCGGGCTCTCTCTCCCACCCCCGGTCGGCGCGGGCCGGGCCGCGTGGACAGCGTTGGGTGGTGTCGGTGCGGTGCGTTAGACGTGGCGAACAGCTTACGTGTCAGGAACCGTGTGTGCGCCCCGGGACTGGCTTTTGTGGATACGTCGCGGTGTAGACGGGGGTCGGGCTGTTTGGACCCTCAGGCACACAGTGGCACGGGGACCCCATAGCCGTTCCATGGGGGTCTGCCGTCCTTGGGTAGAACGCAGCTGCTGCAACCCAGAGTCGGTTAGAGAACCCCCAGGTCTCTGGGGGGGCTTCTAGAGCCAATGATTGAACACGGGGCCCCTGCATAAGTGGGAGTGCTGGGGCTATGGGGGTCCCTATTGGGGTTGCTCCCATTGCCTGGGCAGGGTCCAGGCCAGTGTTGGGGACCGCGTTCATCCCAATTCCATCTCCCATGTCCCTCGGTGGGTAAAGTCTGCTGTGACTCTGGGCGCCTGCGCGGCTTCATGTTTGCGCAGTGATGGGGTCCCATGGGCGGGGGTCTGTGAGGCCACACCCCAGAGCAGAGGGTCCACCCGCCTGCCCTTGGGTGCGCTGGCTGAGGGTAGTGGCAGGTATGACTGGTTAAGTGTGAGCGTGTGCCTGTGGCCGTGTGTGTGTGTGTGTGTGTGTGTGTGTGTGTGTGTGTGTGTGTGTGGGCATCATGGGTGTATGTTTGTGGACAAACACGTGTTCGTGATAGTACAGCAGGGAGGGCACTTGCCTTGCAAGCAGCTGACCAGGGTTTGATCCCCAACATCCCAAAGGATCCCTGTGGGGGCAGAGATAGCACAGTTTGCCTCATACACCTCCGGGTGTGACCCAAAAAGCAGACCCAGGTTTGGTCCCTGGCATCCCATAGGGGCTCCTGAGCCTCGCCAGGATTGATCCCTGAGCACAGAGTTAGGAGTCAGCCCTGAGCAGCCTCCCCCTCAAGAAAAAAAAATTACGTCCTGGGGGCCGGAGCAATAATACAGCGAGGAGAGCATTTGCCTTGCATGCAGCTGACCCTTTTTTACTCCCTGGCACCCCATGGGGATCCCCTGAGCCCTGAGGAGAGCCCTGAGCAGCTCTGAGTGAGACCCAAAACCTCCCCCCTCAAAAAAAATCACTTCCCTCCGAGGGTCTGAGAAGTAGTTAAGAGCACAGAGCCCGTACCTGCAATGTTTGAGGACCTGGGTTTGATCCCTGTGTACTGTCAGCAAATGCCCCCTCCTAGCACCCCTCACCACCCCCCAATCACGGTAGCACTGTCATCCCGTTCGTTGCTCATCGATTTGCTCCAGTGGGCACCAGTTTATGTCTCCATTGTGAGACTTATTGTTACTGTTTTTTTTTTTCTTTTTGGGTCACACCTGGTGATGCACAGGGGTTACTCCTGACTTTGCACTCAGAAATCACTCCTGGCAGTGCTCAGAGGACCATATGGGATGCTGAGAATCGAACCCGGGTCGGCCGCGTGCAAGGCAAACACCCTACCCGCTGTGCTATCACTCCAGCCCCTTATTGTTACTGTTTTTGGCATATCGAATACGCCACAGGGAGCTTGCCAGGCTCTGCCATGTGTGCGGGATACTCTCAGTAGCTTGCCGGGCTCTCTGAGAGGGACAGAGGAATCGAACCCGGGTCGGCTGTGTGCAAGGCAAACACCCTACCTGATTGGAAATGCCTTTCTTGCTTGCTTGCTTGCTTGCTTGCTTTCTCTCTTTCTTTTTTTTTTTGGGTCATACCTGGCGATGCACAGGGGTTACTCCTGGCTTTGCACTCAGGAATTACCCCTGGCGGTGCTCAGGGGACCATATGGGATGCTGGGAATTGAACCCGGGTCGGCCTCGTGCAAGGCAAACGCCCTACCCTCTGTGCTATCACTCCAGCCCCAATTCTTTCTCTCTTTCTTTCATTCTTTCTTGCTTTCTTTCTCTCTTTCTCTTTCATTCTTTCTTTTCCTTTTTTTCTTTTCTTCTTTCCTTTTTTTTTTTTTTTTTTTTTTTGCTTTTTGGGTCACACCCAGCGATGCTCAGGGGTTACTCCTGGCTTTGCACTCAGGAATTGCTCCTGGCAGTGCTTGGGGGACCATATGGGATGCCGGGGATCGAACCCGGGTAGGCCGCGTGCAAGGCAAACGCCCTACCCGCTGTGCTATTGCTCCGGCCCCTCTTCTTTCCTTTTTTAATTTTCCTTCTTTTTCTTTCTTTCTTTCCTTCTTTCTTTCCTGGGTCCCGCCCAGCTATGCTCAGGCATTACTCCTGGCTCTGTGCTCAGGGATCACTCCTGGCAGTGCTCAGGGGACCCCATGGGGTGTCGGGAACCAAATCTGGGTTAGCCGCATGCAAAGCAAACGCCTTCCCCGCTGTCCTATCGCTCCAGCCGCTTTTATTTCTGTTGTCCTCTATGAGTACTTATGAGTCTCTTTCTTTCCGCCTTCCTGGCAATTGCCCCTACTTCTGTGCTGCTTCTCTCACGCCCCCGCCCCTGGGCTGCCCCCAGAGCTGTCTGCCGCCTCCCTTCTCTTTCCTGCGCTTTCTAAAGGGAATCCGGTTATCACCAGGGCAAAGAGTTTCCTCCCAAAATGCTCTTCCCATGAAACACTGACAAAAAGTCCACAGACAAAAAGGGGGGAAAAAAAAACACCATCCCGAACCACACACAAACAGGCTTATTAAATTCCCGTAGGCGGTTGAGTGATTTATTTCATGGAGAGGGGCCCTGGGGGCGGGGAGGGCCTCAGGGCTGGACGCGAGCCTGGACAGAAGAGACCAGGAGCTTGAGGACAGCTGGGGCTCAGACAGGGATGGGGGCCCCAGACCAAAGGGCTCACGGGAAACCCCCCAATACACACATAAATACACACACACACACACACACACACACACACACACACACACACACACACACAGAAGTGCCCAAGGTCAAGCAAGACAGGTTCCGATCAGCAGGATTTTCTTGGAGTGGGAGGACAAGAATAAAGGTGGAGAAACTGGAGTAAGAGCACAGCGGGGAAGGCGCTGGCCTTGCATGTGGCTGACCCGGGTTCGATCCCCGCCATTCCCATCGGGTACTCCGAGCCCCTCCAGGAGTGATCCTGGAGCACAGGAGTCAGCCCTGAGCCTTGCTGGGTGTGGCCCCGAACCCCCCACCAAATCAAATCAAGGAGAAAAGTGGAAGGGGGGAAAGTGAAGAAACTCAGGAATCAGGTTGGGGTGACGCTGTTCTTAAGGGGGAGGCTGGGCCACACTCAGCAGTGCTGGTGGGAGACAATTATTATTCCAACTCTGGGCTCAGGGGACCGTATGAGGTGCCAGGGAATAAACCAGCATCAGCCACGTTCGAGGAAACCACCTTTCCTGGGGCTGGAGCAATAGCACTGCGGGTAGGGCGTTTGCCTTGCCTTCGGTCAACCCGGGTTCGATTCCCAGCATCCCATAGGGTCCCCCAGAGCACTGCCAGGAGTAATTCCTGAGTGCAAAGTCAGGAGTAACCCCTGAGCATTGCTGGATGTGACCCAAAAAACAAGACAATAATAATAATAATAACAACAATAATAATAATACAAAAATAAACCCACCTTCCCTGTAATCACTCTCCAGCTCCACAGCTGACTCTCTTTTGGAAAAAAGCAAAGTGGTGTGCCTGGAGTCCCTGTTAGCGCTGCCTGGATGAAAGAAGCCCTGAGGGGACAGAGTGATAGCACAGCGGGAGGGTGCTGGCCTTGCACGCAGCCAACCAGGGTTCGATCCCCAGCACCCCATAGGGTCCCTTGGGCACCACCAACAGTGATCCCTGAGCAGAGCCAGGAATAACCCCTGAGCATCGCCTGGTATGTCCCCCCAAAAAATAACAGAAGTCCTGGCTCCGGCCCCCATGTGAGTTCTCAGCTGCTCCTAGACCCGGGGTCCTGGCGTTCAGATGGTAACCACAGTTCTGGGGAATGAGGACAAAGTTCAAAGAGCTGGTGGTCCCCTGAGTACCCCCCCCCATGCCCTAAAACCAAACCAAATGAAAAATCCCCCAGACAGCCCACAACAGGCGCGGGAGCTTCGCGTGCCAGAGGCTCAGGTCTGCTCCCCGAACCTCCCGGTCCCCTGAGCACCACCAGCTATGAGCCCTGAGCACAGAAGCGGGAGTAGCCCCTGAGTAAAAGACAAACCAAAAGACTGTGTCCCCTCCCTCCTCTGAGAGAAATCCACTGGGCACGGGTGTGGGGGATCAGGAGACTGTGTAACCCAGACATGGGTGGGGGGCTGCCTCATGTGGAGGCGTGAGCGGGGTCAGGAATCTGCTTGTGGGGCCACTCCTCATGCGGGGGACAACCCCGAGTCCCCTGCCACATGCCCCTTCATTGAACACATGAGTGTACATGCACACACTTGTATGTGTGTGCTTACGTGTGCATATGTATGTGCATCATATATACATATGCATGTGTGCATATGTGTGCATACGCATGTATGGTTAAGCATGCGTGTGTTTATGCGCGTGTGTACATGTATGTATTGCTATGTGCACGTGGGTACTGTTAGTGTGCATACATGGGTGTATGTGTGTGTATGCATGTGGGGGAAAGGGGCAGGACCAAGGGCTCAGGGCTAAACTGGGGTGTCCACTCGGGGTGCTCAGAGCGTTCATACAAGTGCAGGGCCACATTGGGAAGGTCCCGCCTCTGTGCCCTTGGCCACCAGACGCTTGGAAGGTCAGAGGCTCTGTGGCTCGTGGCTCTGAAGCAGCTGCCCTCAGCACTCATTCATACTATTTTTGGGGGGGTTTCTTTAGTTTGGGGGCCACACCCAGCAGTGCTCAGGACTGACTCCTGGCAGGGTTCAGGCACAGTATGGGATGATGCTGGGGGGTCGAACCCAGGGCCAGGTGCATGCAAGGTAAGCGCCCTTCCCACTGGGTCTGGGTCCTCTCACAAGTTTTTGTTTTGTTTTGTTTTGCTTTTTTGCTTTTTGGATCACACCCGGTGATGCACAGGCATTACTGCTGGCTCATGCACTCAGGAATTACTTCTGGCGGTGCTCGGGGGACCCTATGGGATGCTGGGAATCGAACCCGGGTTGGCTGAGTGCAAGGCAAACACCCTACCCGCTGTGCTATCACTCCAGCCCCCACCTCCTCCCACAAGTTTTAAATGAACTTACCAGGCTTGGGGCAATTGCTGAGATACCTTGCATGCATGAGGCCCCAAGTTCAATCCCTGGCACCACATAAGTCCCCCACCCCAGCAAGCACCCCTGTTGGCCCCCAGCTTTCTAGTTCAGGCACCACCACATCACTGGGTCTGAGCATTGAACCATCAGGCCAGTGGTGTTGGGGTGAATTACCACTGGGCATGGCTACTAGGTCCACAGGACAGGCCTCCTGTGGAATAAAAGGATAAATAAGTGGGCCTTCTGTTACACATGGAGACCGAGAATTCATTGGAACTTTGCTGAGAGAGCAACCTTTAAACAAGCATAAAGTTGGGCTGGAGCAATAGTACGACAGGTAGGATGTTTGCTTTGCACGTGGCTGACCCAAATTCAATCTCCGGCATCCCATATAGTCAGTCCCCCAAGCACCGCCAGGAATAATTCCTGAGTGCAGAGCCAGGAGTCACCAACACCTGAGCATTGCTGGAAGTGACCCCAAAAGAAAAAAAGTAAAGAAAGAACATAAAGCAATGCAGAGGGGCTGCATGTGAGGATCCCCATGTCAGCGGTCTGCCAGGGTGACTCACCTGTACTGACCGCCTCTGCTCTGAAGCAAACTGTCACTGCAGCAACATGCAGTTTTTCTGCAGATGGAGTGGAAGGAGACACCAATCTGGTCTGAGGAACTGCAGGAGCCTAAAGGGTTCTGTGGGGGGCTGGAGTGATAGCACAGCGGGTAGGGCGTTTGCCTTGCACGCGGCCGACCCGGGTTCGAATCCCAGCATCCCATATGGTCCCCTGAGCACCGCCAGGGGTAATTCCTGAGTGCATGAGCCAGGAATGACCCCTGTGCATTGCCGGGTGTGACCCAAAAAGGAAAAAAAAATATATATATATATATGTATATAAAGGGTTCTGTGAACTGGTTGCAGTTGTCCAGCTATATAATCTCCTCAGGAGGAGGATGGAGAGGAAAGAGACATTGTGGAGAGTGGAATCCCAGGGCGAGCGATATGGACTAGGGAAATCCGTAGAACCCAATCTATGTGCTGACAACTTATGTCCGCCGGCACCTGCTGGGCTGTAGGGAGAAATGCGGAGTCTGTACCAGCAGCTGTAGAGAGACATCAGGGATGGAAACTCAGCTGGGATGCTGATGGTGGCCAAGGGCAGTCTCGGGGGTTCCCTTGGAGGGAGAAGGCTGCTCCCTCCAGACTGCTTAGTCTGACTCATGAAATAGATTTTGTCCTGTGGTCCTGGATGGAGCACAGTGGTGATACTCAAGAACGAAATCAGTTGGTCCAACCCAGACAACAGGCCAGTATTTTGGCCCAATCCCCTTGTGCTCTGTGATGGGCAGGCTTGACTCCAAGGTGAACCAATTGTCAACAGTGATAAGATGGGCAGGACTGTGATAGAATTGGTGGACCAATTCCTTGAAGGGATTGTGTTCTGTGATTGGTAGGCGTGGTTCCAGATGGACCAATCCCCTGAGGGGATGAAGGGCTGTGTTCTGTGATTGGTAGGCCTAATTCCAGGTGGACCAATCCCCTAAGGGGATAAAGGGGCTGTGTTCTGTGATTGGTAGGCCTAATTCCAGGATGGACCAATCCCCTGAGGGGATGAAGGGGCTGTGTTCTGTGATTGGCAGACCTGACTTTAGGGTAGAACAATCCCCTATGGGGATTAAAGAGCTCTGTTCTGTGATAGGCAGGTCTGACTCCGGGGGTGAACCAATCCCCGTGGGGATAAGAGGACAGGCCTGGCTCCTCGGTGGACCCTGTGGGGATAAAGGGCCCGTGTTCTGTGATTGGTAGGCTTGGTTCCAGGGTGGACCAATCCCTCGTGAATATAGGAATGATTGGCAGGCTGAGCAGCCCAGAGGGTGGGCTGAAGGCTTCCTAGGCCAAGCCAGGCGCTTCCTCCTGTGCCCCAGCTGCAGCGTTCCTCCTTCTTTATACGGGGACCTTCAGGGGGACACTGGACCTTGGGATCTGAGATACCCACACATGGTCCTTCAGCTCATGGCAGAGGCGATGGGGTTGCCATCACCCTCCTGAACACAGGGGTGCCCCGGAGCTGGGACTTCTTGGGAACCCGAGGGTCAGTGCCTTTTCTGCACTCAGCTGAGCTGCTGAGAGATTCTGTTGCCTGATGCTTATCTGCGCCCCGCCGGGGCTGCCAAGTGCGGGATGAGATTTCTCTGCCCTCCGTGGAGCGCCCCGCGGGGTCGTGCGGGGCCACAGGAGCTGCTGGGCGCCTGCCCTTCTCCCTGTTCCCTGGGCACCAGCTCCTGGCCCTGGCTATGCTGGATCTTTCTGGATGGAAAAGTGTGAGCTGCCACTGGCCTCGTCTGCACCCCTTGGGGTCTGGTCCCCATAATGCATCGTTCCCCCCTTCCTGTGTGTGGAGGAGGGTTGGGGGGCTTGGCCCACCATCACATCCCAAGGTGCACAGACCCTGTTCCTGCATGTTCCCCATGTTGTTACAGGGTCCTTTGGGCGTCTGGATGAAACCGGGGCTCCCTGGGGCAGAGCTGGTGTTGGACCCTTTGAGTGGTTGCCCCCCCCCCCTTCTCAGCTTTGGGACCTGGAAACAGCAGCCCCAAGAGATGGGGAGGATGTCCCCAAACCACCTTTGGATCGGGCAGCTCCTCAGAAAGATGGGCAGGACCAGAGATGGGGCGATAGTACAGTGGGGAGGGTGCTTGCTTTGCACACTGCCAACCTGGGTTCAATCCCTGGCATCCCATAGGATCCCCCGAGCACCACAAGGGATCTTGGAGTAAGCCCTGAACACCACAGGCTGCCAAAAAAAAAAAAAAAAAGCTGGCAGAAACATCTAGAATCTGTGACTTCCAGTCCTGGCCTGTTAACACTTGGTCACCTAGAAGCTCATGAGAGAACTGGAACAGAACCCCACCAACCTAGGAACAGAACTCGGTCGATCTGGAACAGAACCCCACTGACCCATAAACAGAACCCCCCCAACCCGGAACAGAACCAGAACCCCAGTGACCCGTAAACAGAACCCCACTGACCCGGAAAAAGAACCCCACTAACCCTGGATAGAACTGCTGACCCTGGGTGCTTGCCCCCCAGAGCTACAGGGCTTAGGTCCAGGCAATACAATTTGTTTTTTTGTTTTTTTGGTTTTTTTTTGGGTCACACCTGGCGATGCAAAGGGGTTACTCCTGGCTCTTCACTCAGGAATTACCCCTGGCGATGCTCAGGGGACCATATGGGATGCTGGGAATCAAACCCGGGTCGGCCTCATGCAAGGCAAATGCCCTACCCGCTGTGCTATCGCTCCAGCCCCCCAGGCAATACAATTTGGAAGGTGAGGGGACCACCACCCCAAGGAAGCCCTCAGTGCCCTTATCCTTGCCACAGACTCCACACTCGGGTCGAGCACAGTCACACACCCATCTCTGCTACATACTGTATTATTGTTGTCCAGTTGCTCATCGATTTGCTGGAGTTGGCACCAGTAACGTCTCCCTTCTTCCCTGTCGCGTTCAACATGATACATACATGTTAGCAATATTATCAGTAGCACCGGGGAAGTGCAGGCTGGACCCCAGCTCCCCTTGTCTGTTCCCTGTGCCGACATGCTCGGCCCCTCTGCCATGAACTGGGCTGTCCCCCATCACTTCGATCTGTGGAGTTCAAAGGTTTTAATAGGGGGCCGGAGAGAGAGGACAGTGGGTAGAGCGCTAGCCTCACACACAGCAGACCTGGGATCCCTGGCATCCCGTATGGTCCCCAAGCCCACCAGAAGTAGCCCTGAGCACCACCGGATGTGCACCCCCAGACAAACAACCCCCCCAAAAAATCACAGAAGGTCATAATTTTATGTTTGCTCTAGGGACATCTTCATGGATCAATTCATTAAGGCTGGTTTGGGGCTGGAGTGATAGTACAGTGGGTAGAACGTTTGCCTTGCACCCGCCAGCCCGGATTTGATTTCTGGCATCTCATAGGGTCCCCTGAGCACTGCCAGGAGGAATTCCTGAGTGCATGAGCCAGGAGTAACCCCTGTGCATCGCTGTAACCCAAAAAGCAAAAAAAAAAAAAAACAAAACCATTAAGGCTGGTTTTTGGATAATTTTTTAATTGAGCCAATGACTCACAGGGGAATGTATGGATTGATTCATTAACTGATTCATGGAGGAAACAAAACATTAATCATTTCTTCATTGATTCAGCGACGAATTCATTGGGGCATAGATTTATTGGCTCGTTGATTCACTCATTGATCGAGTGTGTGATTTATGGCTTAATTTATTGATTGGCGCATCAGTAGCCCTCGCCACTGGACTATGGCTTTGGCCCTCCTATTATTATTTTGGTTTTCATTGATCAATGCGTTGATTGATCCATTGATTTCTGCCCTGGTTAATTTCACCCTCCCAAAGGTCATCCTGCAGAAGCAGTTCCAGGGAAACAAACTCAAACTTCTTTCTGTGTTAGGCCACAGTGGGGGCCCTGTCTGCCAGGAGCGATCCCTGAGCACAGAGAGAAGAGTAAGCCTTGAGCACTGCCAGCTGTGCCTCCCCCCAAAAAAACACCCCAAAGTGGGGCTCTGCATCTTTTTTTTTTGGAGGAGTGCCACACTCAGCAGCGCTCAGGGCTCACTCCTGGCTCTGTGCTCTCGGATCACCCCTGGCAGTACTCAGGAGACCCTGGGGGTGGGTTCCGGGAATCGAACCCGGGTTGGCTGTGTGCAAGGCCAGGCTACCTCCTGCTGTCCCGTGTCGCCAGATGCAGGGGGACGTCGGACTTTGATAGATTTGGGTCCCGGATGTGCTCAGAGGACAGCCTGGGTGTCCCCGCCCCAGAGTTGGGGAGTTGGAGACCCCCCTTCCCCCCTCCCCCCCCAATCTCAGCACAGAGGCCCCAGCGGAGGGCCAGGGCCGGGAAGCTGCATGAATAGCGCTTCTATGTGCGGGGCTGAATAGCGCTGCTGGGCGCGGGCCGCGGCGATGACAGGACCGCGGCGGCGATGACAGGACCGCGGCGGGGACACAGGCAGCCTCACAGGCGGGGGGGGGGGGGGGGGGGGGTTGCAGCGCGCGGGGACACAGGCAGCCTCAGAGCCCGGGGGTGGGGCGTGCAGCGCGCGGGGGCGGCGTGAATGGGCGCAGTGTGCGCGCCCCGCGCAGGAGTCATCTGTCATCGCCTTTGTCCCCGAGCGAACATGTCATCGAGCGATTCTTGGAGATCCCCAGGCTCCTCTGAAAGCGAGTCCGGTGCCCGTGGGAGGAGATGGGATCGGCTTTCTGGGGTGCGGGTGGGGGGGGAGGTGGCCCCGAAACCTTGGGACATTCTCCTGCCAGCACCAGCTCCCTTGGAAAAGTGTGTGTGTGGGGGGGGGGAGGGTAGCAGATAAAACACCAAATAGGGTCTTTGATAATAACTTGGGGGGTTATTTTTTATTTTATTTTATTTTTTTAAAAGAGATGAACAGGGGCCAGAGTGATAGCACAGCGGGTAGGGCGTTTGCCTTGCACACGGCCAACCTGGATTCGATCCCCAGCATCTCATATGGTCCCCCAAGCACCGCCAGGAGTAATTCCTGAGTGCAAAGCCAGGAGTAACCCCTGAGCACGCCGGGTGTGACCCAAAAAGCAAAATAAATAAATAAATAAAATAAAATAAAATAAAAGAGATGAACATTTTAAATTTTATTTATTTTGCTTTTTTTTTGGGGGGGTCACACCTGGCGATGCACAGGGGTTACTCCTGGCTCTGCACTCAGGAATTACTCCTGGTGGTGCTCAGGGAACCATATGGGATGCTGGGAATCGAACCCGGGTTGGCCGCATGCAAGGCAAACGCCCTACCCGCTTTGCTATCACTCCAGCCCCTGGGGGGTTATTTTTTAATATTTATATATAATATATATTTGTATATATATACATATATATATATATATATATATATATATTTGCCTTTTGGGTTACACCCGGCAATGCTCAGGGGTTACTCCTGCCTCTGCACTCAGGAATTATTCCTTGCAGTGCTCGGGGGACCCTATGGGATACTGGGAATCGAACCCAGGTCAGCTGTGTACAAGGCAAACACCCTCCTCGCTGTGCTATTGCTCCAGCCTCAAGGCAAACACCTTCACTCCTATCACTCTGATAACCTCCCCCAATTATTTTATTTTATTATTTTTGGGATTTTTTTTTGGCCACACCCAGCAGTGCTCAGGGCTTACTCCCGTATCTGCGCTCAGGAATCCCTCCTGGAGGGGCTGGGGCGCCGGGGATCGAATCTGGGTCTGCCAACTGCCAGGCAAATGCCCTCCCCACTATACCATCGCTCCGGTCCTCTGCGAAGCTGTATTTCATCTCGGGAGTACCCGAGCCACCAGGCTTAGTGTAGGGTTCTTGGAATGAACTTGCAAGGGGCAGACGCCACGTGTCTCTGATGGAAGAGAGAACATGGCAGGCTTTTTAGTAAGTGCCGGAGCCAGGCAGGGCACTGCCAGCGGGCCAGGGTCCAGGCGTGCTGGGGATCAACCCCAGGCGACAGTCCCATCCAAACACTTGCATTTTCACTGAGTCTGGGATTTTTTTTTCTTTTTGGGTCACACCTGGCGATGCACAGGGGTTACTCCTGGCTCATACACTCAGGAATTACTCCTGGAAGTGCTCAGGGGACCATATGGGATGCTGGGAATCGAACCCGGGTCGGCCGCATGCAAGGCAAACGCCCTACCCGCTGTGCTATCGCTCCAGCCCCCATCTGGGATATTTTTTTGTTGTTGTTGTTAATGTTGCGTCCACACCTGGCGGTGCTCAGGGGTCACTCCTGGCAGTTTTCAGGGGACCCTATGGGCTGCTGGGGATCGAACCCATGTTGTCTGCTGCCCTGTCGCTGGAGCCCCCATCCCACCATTTTAAACCCCGCGCTATCCAGAGACAGAAGAGAATTCTCAGACCCCTCTCAGGATGTCCATTTGCAGGGACCCCCCCAATCCGGAGTGTTCCATAGCCTCGGACCCAGCTCCCGGGGAGGAACCGGAAGCGGTGGGGAGAGAGCCCCACGCCCCTGAACCCTTTCCTGCCCGCCCCCCCTCCAGGTACCATGCAGCCACCCGCCATGGGACACTCGCAGCTCGGCACTGGGGCCACCAAGGAGCACTGCCGCGCGGGCTGCCGCGAAGCCGTCTCAGCCGCGCTGGCCACTGGCGCTGTCCTTGCGGCGTTAGGAGTTCTCGTGGGTAAGTGGCGGCCGCGGTTCCCACGGGGCTGGGGTGGGGGCCGCGCAGCGCAGCGCCAAGGGGCCGCGACCTTCGCGTAGCTGAATCAGGCGTGGGGTGTCCTGGGCTTCCCATGCGCAGGGGCCGGGGCGCCCCTCCCCCTCGGAGGATTCCCGGGGCTTGGTGGTGTTTGTTTGTTTGGTTTCTGGACCACACCCGGTGATGCTTAGGGCTGACTCCTGGCTCTGTGCTCAGGGCTCACTCCTGGAGGGGCTCAGAGGACCCACCCTATGGGGTGCTGGGGACCGAACCCGGGTGGGCCGCCTGAAAGGTCAGCGCCGTCCACGCTGTGTCGCTCCAGCCCCCCCTTAGCCCATTTTAACAGCCACAGGCTTGAGAAATCAGTGGAAAATTTGTTTCTCTTCCCACCATCTGCGGGGGGGGGGGGGGGGCGCGGGGGGGGAAGGGGCAGGGGGGGAGGAAGATGCCTGGTGTTTGCATGTAAGGCAGCGAAATTTGGGTTTGGGTTGGGGTTTTTTTTTGGGGGGTGGAAGTGGCTACACTAAGCAGTGCTCAGGGGACCCCCGCGCGGTGCAGGGGGCTCGAACCTGGGTCTCTTGTGTGCAGAGATTGTGCTCAGCCCCTGGGGTTCTTCCTCCCACCACTCCCTTGGCCCCCAAGTTGTCACTTCAGAGAGAAGATGCACGTGATGATGCATCGTGTTCAGGGGTGCCAGGGTCGGAACCGGCAAGGGCCAGAGTGGGCAGAACATTTGCCTTGCACTAGGCCAACCCGGGTTCGATGCCTGGTTTCCCATAGGGCCCCCCCTGCCCAGCACCACCAGGAATAATTCCTGAGTGCAGAGCAAGGAGTCACCAATGAGCATCGCCGGTGTGGTGTGACCCAAAAAGAATAAATAAATAAATAAATAAATAAATAAATAAATAAATAAATAAATAAATAAATAGATAAATAAATAACACCCCCACCACCCCCACCACCAGTGTGTAGTCCAACTTGGTTGACGAGCGCCCCCTGGTGATTATCAGAGCAAGTGCAGGAGAACCAGTGTTCTAGGTCCCAGAGGTGCGGGGGCGTTTGCACTGTTTGTGCTGTGCCTGTGTGCACACGCATACACGTATGTGCTGTGTTGGTCCTTGTGTCTGTACGTGTGTGTGGTTGTTCACTGATACGGGGTGTGTTTGTGTGGCTGTGTGTGTGCATGCATGCGTGAACATGAAGGTATGTGTGTGTATGTGTGTGTGTATGTGTGTGTGTGTGTGTGTGTATGTGTGTGTGTGTGTGTGTGTGTGTACAGGAACACCTGTGTCCTTACACTCAGAGCAGACAGGACAAAATTTCACACCTATACTTTATTTTTATTTATTTTGGCCTCTCGAGTCACACCTGACGATGCTCAGGGATTATTTCTGGTTCTGCACTCAGAAATTTCTCCTGGAGTGCTGGGGGGACCTTATGGGATGTTGGGGATCGAACCCAGGTTGGTCGCATGCACGGCAAACACCCTCCCCGACGTGCTATCCAGCACCTCACCCCTGTACTTTAGAAGCACAGATCTCCAGAACAATAGCTGAATCTGATCTTCGTTGGTAGCCCTGAAACAGGAGCATTTTTTTTTCTTTCTTGAGTCACGCAAATTAGGGTTTTGTTTTATTTTGCGTGCTTGTTCATTAATTGTTCAGGGCTTTCTCCCGGCTCTGTGCTCAGGGGAGCAGATGGGATATTCTCCGTCAGCCCCACGCGAAGCAAACGCCCTCCCTGCTGTACTATTTCTCCCACCACCAAAGCAAAATGGATTGTTGGCTTGTTTGGAAGGGGGCGTTGTTTGTTGGTTTTGGAGCCACCCCCGGCAGTGCTTAGGCTGACTCCTGGCTCTGCACCCAGGGATCACTCCTGGTGGACTCACTGAGACCCTGTGGGATGCCAGGGATCGAACCTGGGTTGACCGCGTGCAAGGCAAATGCCCAACCCGCTGTATTACTGCACTTAAAGGGCCAGAGAGAGTTCACGGAGTAAGGTGCTTGCCTTGATTGTAGTCAACCCCAGACCTATCTCTAGTACTGAATCGGGTCCTCTGAGCCCCACCAGGAGTGATCCCTGAGCACAGAGCCTGGAGTCAGATCTGAGCACTGCAGGGTGTGGTTTCCCCTCCTCCCCAAAAAAAAGGAAAGGAAAAGAAAAAAAAGGAAGGAAGGAGAGAGAAAGAGAGAAAGAAAGAAAGAGAGAGAGAGAAAGAAAGAAAGAAAGAAAGAAAGAAAGAAAGAAAGAAAGAAAGAAAGAAAGAAAGAAAGAAAGAAAGAAAGAAAGAAAGAAAGAGAGAGGAGGGAGGGAGGGAAGAAGGAAGGGAAAGAGCAAGGGAGGGAGGGAAACAAATTGACATGTACAGTTAGGAAAGCGGCTGAGAAGCCGGGGTGCGGGGACAGATTCCCAGCTTGCACAGGTCCCGTGTTGCACCCCTAAGCGCCTCCCAAGCCCCCGTGAGTGTAAACCTGGTGAGTGTAAACCACTGTGGAGGCTCAAAACCCCAAGGAAATCCTGGACTGAAAGCTAGTTCATGTGGACAGGGTAAGGTCACGCATCCGGCCAACCCTGAGCACTGAGCTAGGAGCACTCTGCAAGAACCAGATGTAACGCAAATCACCCTCCAGCAAAAGAAACTGGGGCGGGGGGGGGGGGGGCGCTGGAGCGATAGCACAGCAGGTAGGGCGTTTACCTTGCACGCGGCTGACCGGGGTTCGATTCCCAGCATCCCATAGGGTCCCCTGAGCACTGCCAGGGGTAGTTTCTGAGTGCAGAGCCAGGAGTGACCCCTGTGCATCGCCGGGTGTGACCCAAAAAGCAAAAAAAAAAAAAACAAAAAAAACCGGGGTCGGGCCAGAATGATAGCACAGCGGGTAGGGCGTTTTGCCTTGCATGCAGATGACCCATGTTCTAATCCCAGCATCCCATATGGTCCCTCGAGCACTGCCAGGAGTAATTCCTGAGTGCAGAGCCAGGAGTAACCCCTGAGCATCGCCGGGTGTGACCCAAAAAGCAAAAAAAAAAAAAAAAAAAAAAAGCAAAAAAGGAAAAAAAAGAAAAAAGAAACCGGGACCCCAGGAATTGGTGCCTGTCCATGGGCCTTTGTGGGCGGCACAGTCCCTGCCCGGCGAACTGAGTGGCCGGCGTGTCCCCGGCGTGTTTTCCGAAAACGGGCATCGGGGGCTAGTGCGGGGTGGGCGGGCGCCTCTCCCGGAGGAGGGGAGGGGGCCTGTGGGAGGAAGCGCGCTCAGGGGCGCGGGGCCCCCCGCAGCCGCCGTGTCCACACAGGCCGTCACGGTGCAGCACGTGGCCGAGCTGCGGGGCATCCGGTACAGCCCCGGCCTGGAGCGCGCCGACTCCGACTATCGCCGCACGCTGACCCCCGCCCTGCAAGCGCTGGTGAGGGGCCCGCCGGGGGGCGGGGCGGGGGGCGGCGGGGCGAGGGGGCGGCGGCTCGGGCGTGGACGGTGTGGACGGTGCGGTCACTGCATGTGGTTGGGTGGTGTGGACGGCACGGAGGGCGTGCAGGGGGCCGTGTGGAGGGTGTGCATGGTGTGGAGGGTGTAGACAGGGGTGGTGGCGTGGTTGTTTTTGAGGGTGTGGGTGTGATTGGTGTGGATGGCGTGGGTGGTGCGGGAGGTGGGGAATATGCGGAGGGTCTGGTGTGTGCAGAGGGCGTGGTCGGCGTGGGTGGCGTGGATGGTGTGTTGGTGTAGACTGTTGTGTCTAGTGTGGGTGGTGTAGACAGTGTGGGTGGTGGAGGAGATGTGAGTGGTTTGGTTGGTGCAGACGGTGTGGATGGGGTGAATGGTTGGCTGGCGTGCTGGGTGTGGGTTTTGTGGTGGTGGGGGCAGTACGCCTGGTGTGGACAGTGTGAATCGTGTGGGTGGGTGGTTCTTTTGGGATGGACACTGCGACTGGTGTGGATCGTGTATGGGCACGGTTACTGCGGTGGGTGTGGTGGGTGTGGAAATGTTCTGGAACCAGAGATGATATTGGCACATCCCCATGGACATAGTCAGGTCATCTTTAAAGGGTAGAGCAATTTCTTTCTTTTTTATTTTTAATTTTTTTGGGTCACACCCGGTGATGCACAGGAGTTACTCCTGGCTCATGCACTCAGGAATTACTCCTGGCGGTGCTCGGGGGACCTTATAGGATGCTGGGAATCGAACCCGGGTTGGCTGTGTGCAAGGCAAACGCCATCCTCGCTGTGCTATCGCTCCAGCCCCAATTTATTTATTTTTTGCTTTTTTGGGTCACACCCGGCATTGCACAGGGGTTACTCCTGGCTCATGCACTCAGGAATTACTCCTGGCAGTGCTCAGGGGACCCTATGGGATGCTGGGAATCGAACCCAGGTTGGCCGCATGCAAGGCAAACCCCTACCCGCTGTACTATCGCTCCAGCCCCAGGGTCATGCAATTTCTTTATCTATTCTTTTTTAGTGTTTTTTTTTTTTTTTTGGTGCATACCCAGCAGTGCTCAGGGTTTACTCTAAGGTCTGTGCTCGGGAGCGACTCCTGGGGGCTCATTGGACCATATTTCCTGCCCAGAATTCAAATGAGGGTTATTGGGGTACAAAGCAAGCACCCTTCCCACTGTGCTGTCACTCTGCCCTATTGTGTATTCTTGGGCACCTCTAAATGTGAATTGTGCCCACTTTTGAAAGTGTGTCCGCTGAGTGACAGGACAGCGTGGAGGGCGTTTGCCTCGCACGTGGCTAACCTCAGTGCGATCCCATAATGTTCCCCCGATCTCAACATCCCATAATGTTCCCCTAAGGCAGCCAGGAACAACCCTTGTGTGCAGAGCTAAAAATTAATCCCTGAGCACAATCGCGTGTTGCCAAATGCCAAAACAAAACAAAATTAAAAGGGCTTAATTTTCGTTTAAGATGGATGGATGGAGAAAGCACCTGTAGGGTGTTTGCCTGGCGTGCGGCCGACCCCAAGTTCTCTCCCCAGCGTTCTGCGTGCTCCCCCGAGCACCGCCAGGAGTCACCCCTGAGAATCGCCAGTGGGGTCCCCACGCCCCAAATAAAACAAACCTGTCTTAAAATCGTGCATTCAGCTTATAGGTGTGAACACACAGACCCATGCTAGGGAGATGACTCGGGGGCTGGACGCCTCCCCAACTCCACTGCGTCTGGCCCCCCAAAACCAAAATTAATACTCAGACGCCAACTCCTGCCTTGTTTACACCGGGACGCAGGCTGTGTTTACACACCTATGGAGGGGGCGATATATGTACAGGGTGGGGTGCACCCAGGGGTGCTCAGGACTGACTCCTGGCTCTGAGCTCAGAGGTCATGTCCAGAACTTCCAGAAGCTTCCAGAAGCCAGAGGTCACACCTGGCTTTGCTCACGGAACCCTGTGAGGTGTCGGGGATTGAACCCAGGTCAGCCGTGTGCTCCGCAAGCACCTTAGCCCCTTTGCTCTCTCTCACTTTCGTGTTGGCTGTGAGGGGAGCTGGATTGCCATGAGTCTCCCCCATCCTCCCGCTCCCCCCTTCAGTCCTCGGGGAGCGTCCCCTCACGCACACACACTGTGCACCCCATTTGCTGCTGTGGTTTCTGTCATAGTTTCTTAGCAGCTTCCGGAAGACCGAGCTAGAGGCTCGCTGCGTGGACTGCACAGTGCTCAGTTACAGGTGAGTCAGAGGCTCCATCAGGATGCCAGAACCTAAGCTGACCCCTCTGGAGACAGTCTGGAAGCTTCTGGAAGTTTCCGGAAGCTTCCAGAGACTTCCAGAAGCTTCCAGAAGCCAAGGGGCCCTCTCTTCCAGGGCCTCTTGTTCTCCCTGCAGGCCCGGGAACGCCAGCGTGCTTGTGCGGTTCCAGATGCACTTCCTACTCCCAGCCGTTGGGGGGTTGAACCGAGCCCTGGAGGAGAAACTTCTACAGCAGGGACTCCAAGCACGCCTGCAGGAACGCGGCCTCCCCCTGGCTGCCTACGGCACCATCATGTCAGCTGAGCTCACAGGCAAGTGGGCCACAGACACGCGAAGTCCCAGGGAAAGTGACGGAGGCACAAACCAGTGGGGGTAGGGGAACCCAGTGGAAGTGGCGGTCATCCGGAACTTTCCCATACATAGCTCAGCAGTAGAGAGCAGGCGAGCGGCAACCAGCATGTCAAGGGCCACAGTGTCCTTGCAGCAGTCCATGGGGTCATCCTCTTAAGGAGGAATTAGTGGCCGTGGCCAGGTACCAATAAAGTTTTATTGACAAAGACAAGGAGCGGGCCAGATTCAGGCCGGTCACTGGTAACTAGGGATAGAACCACAGGCAGAAACTTGGCTCCAGATATGGTATGTATGTCTTGGGAGCCAGTGGGCTGTCAGATTAACCACTTGGTCAGCTTGACCTCGGCCTCCAGTCCTGCCACCCTGAGTCACTGGTTGGGGTTTCAGAACCCATGTATCTGTGTCATCCAATAGAACTTTCCAGGGTCTCTCAGTTATGTTTCTTGTATTTCTTTTTTTTTTTTCCTTTGTGTCACACCCGGCGATGCACAGAGGTTACTCCTGGCTCATGCACTTAGGAATTACGCCTGGCAGTGCTCAGGGGACCATATGGGATGCTGGGAATCGAACCTGGGTCTGCCACGTGCAAGGCAAACACCCTACCCGCTGTGCTATTGCTTCAGCCCCTCGGTTGTGTTTCTTTTCTGTGCCCTTCAGTGTGGGGGCTGTTGGGCCGTGGTTAGCATTGAGGTGAGCCTGAGGGATGGAAATTCTCAGGGGCCAAAGAGATAGCACAGTGGGGAGGGCACTTGCCTTGCATGAGGCCCACCCGGGTTTGATCCCCGGCATCCCACAGGTCCCCCTGGAGGGATTCCTGAGTGCAGAGCCAGGAGTCAGCCCTGAGCATCGCGGGGGTGAGGGAGGGGGCAAACAAAACCATTTCCTTGGGTTTCCTCTCAGAACCTTTGGTTGGGATGTGAGTGGTCCTGGGCGGGCATGTCGTGAGTTTCTCGATTGTTGCTCCTTTTCCCTGCAGGAAGCCAGACGGGGCCCTGGGCAGAGAGAGATCTGAAGTCAGGTATGTGGCCCTCCGCCCTCACCGACGGGGTTCTAGAGAATGCACACGCTTCCACAAGGCACATCTTCACAGACACGTGCGTGCACACCAGTGCACTCACCCACATACAGAGGGGCGACATGTGCACAGACCCACCTAACTATGGGCACACGTGTCCACATACTGCATGCATACACCGAGACATGTGTCCAGAGACAACCAGACACACGTGGACACAAAGCCAGACACAGAGATGGGGCCGGAGCCATAGCACCACGGGAGGGCGTTTGCCTTGCACGCAGCCGACCTGGGTTCGATCCCCGGCATCCCGTAGAATCCCCTGAGCACCGCCAGGAGTCAGAACTTGATCCTGTCTGTCCGTACAGGCCGCTGTCCCGGGAACACTTTTTCTTGCCAGAACAGCCAATGCGTGAGCAAAGTGAACCCCGAGTGTGACGACAGCGTCGATTGCGCCGACGGCTCGGATGAGGCTCGCTGCGGTCAGTCGGCCTGGTGGGCACCGCACATGCGTGCACAGCAACTCGGCGTCCTGGGAGCTGGGCGGAGGGAAGGAAGAGGGACTGAGAGAAGAGGAGGCACAGATCTGGGCAAAAAAAAAAAAAACACAGGTCGTGGGGCTGGAGCGATAGCACAGCGGGTAGGGCATTTGCCTTGCATGCGGCCAAGCCAGGTTTGATCCCCGCATCCCATAGGGTTCCCTGAGCACCGCCAGGAGTGATTCCTGAGTGCAGAGCCAGGAGTAACCCCTGAGCATCACCGGGTGTGACCCCAAAAGAAAAAAATGGGTCGTGGGAAACTGCAAGGCACCCCCAGACCAGCACAGGGGATCTGCACCATGAACCGTCTCTGTCCCGTTACCCAAAGAAGAACTGATGGGCCAGAGCGACAGCACAGCGGGGAGGGTGCTTGCCTTGCACGCGCCTCCCCCCACAAGCCGGATTTCATCCCCGGCCTATCATAGGGTCCCCTGAGCACCACAGGAGTGATTCTTGAGTGCAGAGCCAGGAATAAACCCTGAGCATTGCCAGGTGTGGCGCCCCCCAAAGTCAGGAGGGGCAGAGAGGTAGCACCGCGGGGAGGGTGCTTGCCTTGCGTGTGGCTGACCCAGGTTTGATCCCTGGCATTCCATAGGGTCCCCCGAGCACTGCCAGGAGTCACTTCTGAGCACAGAGTCAGGAGGAACCCCTGAGCATTGTCAGGCATGCCACTCCCAAAATATAATAATTCCTTAACAGAGAGCCAGGAATAACCCCTGAGCATAGCCCGGTGTGGCCCTTAAAAAGAAAAAAAAAAGAAAAAGAGAAGAGAAATAAACCCTCAAGTCCCTAAGCAAACCCTAAACTTAAAACAAGAACATGAGGGGGGGCTGGAGCGATAGCACAGCAGGGAGGGCGTTTGCCTTGCATGCGGTCACTCTGGGTTCCGTCCCTGGCATCCCAGAGGGTCCCCCGAGCACCACCAGGAGAGATTCCTGAGTGGGACCCTAAGTGTGATTCCCTTAAGGACCCTATGGGATGCCTGAGATCGAACCCGGGTCGACTATGTTCAAAGCAAATGCTCTCCCCGCTGTGCTCTCTCTCAGGCCTTCATGTTTTGTTTTGTTTTGTTTTTTAATTTATTTCTTTTATTTTTCAAGTGGGTCACTGTGAGAACAGTTACAGGGCTTTCAGGATCGAGTCTCAGTCATACTATGCTCAAACACCCATCCCTTCACCAGTGCACATGTTCCACCACCAATAACCCCAGCATACCCCCCTTCCACTCCCCCTCTGCCTGTGTGGCAGATGATTTTCACTTTACTCTTTCCTTACTTTGATTACGTTCAATTTTCGACAGGAAACTCACTATCATTATTTGGAGTTTTTCCCCCAACAGTCAGACCTGTCGGAATGGCGTCATTAGATTGTATGTTTTCTGTTGTTGGTAACAAAGAGCATATGATGTTGCATGGTCGCGAAAGCGGCTGCCCGGATTTGGAATTCTGGTATTAAGTCCAGAGGTAATTCTGCCAGCAGCCGCTGCATTCCAAGATTGGTTTCTGTGGCACTGGGGTCATGGCTGTTCAGGAGCGGAGGAGCTATCCATGGGCGACCGCTCGGGGTCTCATTTGGGCAGGAGGCAGGGCCGGTTCTGCCTCCCCCATCACAAGATTCCCCATGCATCCCATCCCCTCACTGCAAACTCCTACCTCTCTGTCCAATTGATTCTGAACAGTGGTGGTTGCCATGCTGTCCAGGGGGGGGAAAGGCCAAGGGACAGAGACAGGCCTTCATGTTTTCATCTGTATCATGTGTGATTGTGTTCTATCTTTGGGGGCCTCGGGCCAGGTCCCATTTACAGGTGGTGCCCTGGGTCAGAGTTTGTTCATTGTTTCTCTCTCTTTCTTTCTTTCTTTCTTTCTTTCTTTCTTTCTTTCTTTCTTTCTTTCTTTCTTTCTTTCTTTCTTTCTTGTGGAATTACTTGTAATTTTATTTATTTATTTATTTATTCTTAATTTTTATTATATCACCATGTGAAAAGATACAGTTTTCAGGTTTATGTCTCAGTTATACAATATTCAAACACCATCCCTTCACCAGTGCCCATATTCCACCACCAGAATCCCCAGTATACCCCCCGCCCCCCACCCCCCACTGTATAACTGATGAATTTCACTTCATTTTTTCTTTCTTTCTTTTTGACGGGGAATCCGCATCTGGCAATGCTCAGGGGTTACTGCTGGCTCTGTGCCCAGGAACCACTCCAGAGCCATAGGCTGGGACCCCATGGGGTGCTGGGGATCGAACCCAAGTCGGCCGCGTGCAAGGCAAGCGCCCTCCCCGCTGTGCTGTGGCTCTGGGCCCTTGAGCATCTCTCTCGGGAGACAGTATTCTGAGACCTTCGTTTCCACTCTGGCCCCAGCATCCCGCCCCATCAGTTGCTTTTTCCACCTTCACGGTGGCAGAACTCACAGCACCAGGAAACAAAGCTCCCCCGACACCAGCCAGGAGAAGCTTTCCCCCCGCCCCCCCGGAGCCCAAGGAGGGCCAGGCTTGCCCGGAAGTCTGCGGGGTCCAGGGGCTGCAGGCGGCTCCATCAGCCCGGGGTCTGTCCTGGCACCGCAGCTCAGAGCTGTCTGTGGAGGGCTGAGAGATGGGACAGCAGCAGGGAGGGCGCTCACCGTGTACACAGCCAGCCCGGACCCGGTCCCCGGAACCTCTTCGGGTCCCCCAAGCATCACCGGGTGTGAGCCAACCCCCCTCCCTGGCCTCCTCTCCAAGAAGCTGCCCGCGGAGTTCCGGGGTTCCTGGTGCCATCGTGTCTTGCAGACTGTGGCCGGCAGCCGGGCTGGCGGACGCTGGGCAGGATCGTGGGAGGCATGGAGGCGGCCCCCGGAGAGTTCCCGTGGCAGGTCAGCCTCCGGGAGAACGCCGAGCACTTCTGCGGAGCCGCGATCATCGGTGCCCGGTGGCTGGTGTCAGCTGCTCACTGCTTCAATGAGTGAGTGTCGGTCTTGGCGGGGGGGGTCGCAGATCTGCGTGTCCCCCGGCCTGGGGTCCCAAGCTGCCCTGTCCATTCTAGGGTCTGTCCCTCCTGGGGTCCTGCCCATTTGGGGGCTCTGTGCATCTTGGGGTCCATCTGGGCATTGTGTCCATCCATCCCAGGGTTCCCATTAATCCCACGGTCTCCTCCTGGGGTCCATCCTTCTTGAGGCCCCGTCTATCTGAGGGTCCATCCATCCCGGGTCCGTCCATGCTGGGGTTCGTCCATCCAGGGTCCCGTCCAGCCTGGACTTTGTTCTTCCTGTCCTGTGTATCTGAGGGTCCATCCCAGGCTCCGTCCACGTGCTGCCCGCGAGCCCCTGGGACTCCTCCTCTCTTCCTTCCTCCTTTTGTGCAGTTTTCAATCTGAATGGTGCCCGATCATAGGCCAACAGGGAAGGCACTTGGGTTTGGTCAGCTGGGCTCAATCCCCAGCTCCCCAGAGGATCCCCCATACCCGCTAGGAGTCATTCCTGAGTCCAGAGCCGGGAGTGAGCCTTGAGCCCAGAGTCAGGAGTTACCCCTGAGCACAGAGTTGGGAGTGAGCCCTGAGCACAGAGCCAGGAGTCAGCCCTGAGCACAAAGCCAGGAGTCAGCCCTGAGCACAAAGCTGGTAGCCAGCCCTGAGCCCAGAGCCAGGAGCCAACCCTGAGCACAGAGTTAGGAGTCAGCCCTGAGCCGAGAGCCAGGAGCCAGCCCTGAGCACAGTGTTAGGAGTCAACCCTGAACACAGAGCCAGGAGTCAGCCCTAAGCACAAAGCCAGGAGCCAGCCCTGAGCCCAGAGTTAGGAGTGACCCCTGAGCACAGAGTTGGGAGTCAGCCCTGAGCCCAGAGCCAGGAGTCAGCCCTGAGCATAAAGCCAGGAGTCAGCCCTGAGCACAAAGCTGGTAGTCAGCCCTGAGCCCAGAGCCGGAAGCCAGCCCCGAGCACGGAGTCAGGAGTGTTCCCCGAGTACAGAGCCAGGAGTGTTCCCCGAGCACAGCGCTGGGAGTATGCCCGGAGCCCGGACCGGAGCCAGCCCTGCGTCGCGTGTCCCGCAGGCTGGCCGCGCCCTCGGACTGGGTGGCCTACGCGGGCACCACAGCGCTGGGCGGCGCGCTGGAGGCGGGCGCGGCGCGCGCGCGCGTGGCGCGCATCATCCCACACCCGCGCTACGACGCCGACTCGGCCGACTTCGACGTGGCGCTGCTGCAGCTCCGCCGGCCGCTGGCCTTCGGGCGCCGCGTGCAGCCCGTGTGCCTGCCCGCCGCCGCGCACGTCTTCCCCGCCGGCAGGAAGTGCCTCATCTCGGGCTGGGGCTACCTCCGGGAGGATTTCCGTAAGTGCCCCGAACCCCCGGGAGCGCTTGGGCGGGAACCCGGGACCCACCTCCTCGCTCGCTGTCTTATTTTCCTTCCTTTCTCCTTCTCTCCTCCTCCTCCTAGTCCTCCTCGTCCTCCTCGTCCTCCTCATCCTCCTCGTCCTTGTCCTCGTCCTCCTCGTCCTCGTCCTCCTCGTCCTCCTCCTCCTTCTCCTCTCCTTCCTCCTCCTTCTCCACCTCCTCCCCTTCCTCCTCGTCCTCGTCCTCCTCGTCCTCCTCCTCCTTCTCCTCTCCTTCCTCCTCCTTCTCCACCTCCTCCCCTTCCTCCTCTTCCTCCTCCTCCTCTTCTCCTTCTCCTTCTCTTCCTCCTCCTCCTCCTCTCCCTCCTCCACCTCCTCCTTCATCTCTTCCTCCTTCTCTGCCTCTTTCTCCTCCTCCTCTTCCTCCTCCTCTCCCTTCTCCTCCTCCTCCTCCTCTCCTTCCTCCTTCTCCTCCTCTTCCTCTCATCCTCCTCCTTCTCCTCTTCCTCCTCCTCCTTCTCCTCCTCTTCCTCTCATCCTCCTCCTTCTCCTCTTCCTCCTCCTCCTCTCCCTCCTCCTCCTCTCCCTCCTCCTCCTCTCCTCCTCCTCCTCTCCCTCCTCTTCCTCCTCCTTCTCCACCTCCTCCTCTCCCTCTTCCTCCTCCGTCTCCTCCTCTACCTCCTCCACCTCCTCCTCCACCTCTTCCTCCTCCACCTCTTCCTCCTCTCCCTCTTCCTCCTCCTCCCCTCCTCTCCCTCCTCCATCTCCTCTCCCTCATCCACCTCCTCCTCTCCCTCTTCCTCCTCCTCCCCTCCTCTCCCTCCTCCACCTCCTCCTCCTCCTCTTCTCCTCCTCCTCCTTCTCTTCCTCCTCCTCCTCCTCTCCCTCCTCCACCTCCTCCTCCATCTCTTCCTCCTTCTCTGCCTCTTTCTCCTCCTCCTCTTCCTCCTCCTCTCCCTTCTCCTCCTCCTCCTCTCCTTCCTCCTTCTCCTCCTCTTCCTCTCATCCTCCTCCTTCTCCTCTCCCTCCTCCTCCTCTCCTCCTCCTCCTCTCCCTCACCTTCCTCCTCCTCCCCCACCTCTTCCTCCTCCTCCTCTCCTTCCTTCTCCTCCTCCTCCTCCTCCTCTCCCTCCTCCTCCTCCTCTCCTCCTCCTCCTCCTCTCTCTCCTCTTCCTCCTCCTTCTCCACCTCCCCCTCTCCCTCTCCCTCCTCCACCTCCTCCCCTCCTCTCCCTCCTCCTCTCCTCCTCTCCTCCTCCTCCTCCTCCCCTCCTCTCCCTCCTCCTCCTCCTCTCCCTCCTCCTCCTCCTCTCCTCCTCTCCTCCTCCTCTCCCTCCTCTTCCTCCTCCTTCTCCACCTCCTCCTCTCCCTCTCCCTCCTCCACCTCCTCCTCCGCCTCTTCCTCCTCCACCTCTTCCTCCTCTCCCTCTTCCTCCTCCCCTCCTCTCCCTCCTCCACCTCCTCCTCTCCCTCCTCCACCTCCTCCTCTCCCTCTTCCTCCTCCTCCCCTCCTCTCCCTCCTCCACCTCCTCCTCTCCCTCTTCTTCCTCCTCTCCCTCTTCCTCCTCCTCCTCTCCCTCTTCCTCCTCTCCCTCCTCCTCCTCCTCCTCTTCTTCATCCTCCTCCTCCTCTTCTTTCTTTCTTGGGGAGCCACATCTGATGATGCCAAGGGACCGCTTCTGGCTCTGCACCCAGGGATAACTCCTGGTGGTGCTCTGGGGACCCTATGGGGTGCCAGGGATGGAACCCGGGCCCACCGTGAGCAAGGCTAGCGCCCTCCCCCCAGCCCTGTCCTGTGGCTGTGGCCCTTGCTGTCTATTTCTACCTGGTCCCCCTGGATCTCCAGGAGAAGTGGGAAGGGGGAGGGTCAAGCCTGTTTCTGTGTTGGTATTTTTAAATTTTTTTTCTGATAAAAACTGTCCCCCTAGGGGCCGGAGAGATAGTGCAGCAGGTAGAGCAGTTGCTTTGCACGTGTCCAACCCGGGTTCGTTCCCTGGCATCCCATAAGGTGACCCGAGCACCGGCAGGAATGGTTCCTGAATGCAGAGCCAGGACTCAGCCCTGAGAAACAACCAGTGTGGCCCAGAAACAAAAATAAAAATTGATCCGCCCCTACAGTTCGGTCCAGAGTGATAGTACAATGCGGGGGCATTTGTCTTGCACATAGCTGACCTGGATTCAATCCAGGCACCCCATAGAGTCCCCTGAGCAGGAGTGATTTCTGAGCACAGAACCAGGAAGAAGCCCTGAGCACTGCTGTGTGCTTGGCAGTGGAGCACTTGCCTTCCATGTATAAGGCCATGAGCTCAGTTCTGCCACCATATGGATGAACAACTTGAGAGGAGTGAAAAGAGAGAAGCAGGGACCAGCATGCTAAATAGCTGGAATAGCACGTGCAAAGGCCCTGGGGTAGGCAGGGCAGCCTTTTAGGCTGAGCCAGGTGATGAGCTCCTCCCATCTCCACCAGAGTTTATGCGAAGCTGCTGAGGTGAGAATAGGTCCTAGCAGCGAGAGACCAAAATCAGCAAAGTCAAGAAAGAGGAGGTGGGGCTGGAGCAATAGCACAGCGGGGAGGGCGTTTGCCTTGCAGGTGGCTGACCCGGGTTCGAATCCCAGCATCCCATATGGTCCCCCGAGCACCGCCAGGGATAATTCCTGAGTGCAGATCCAGGAGTAACCCCTGTGCATCGCTGGGTGTGGCCCAAAAAGAAAAAAAAAGTGGAGGTGCGGGGTGTGGGAGGTTGGGAGAGGGAAGTGGCTGTTTTTTGGGGGGAATGATTCTTGGCTTATTTTTCTTTTCTTTTTTTTGCTTTTTGGGTCACACCCGGCGATGTTCAAGGGTTCCTCCTGGCTCTGCGCTCAGGACTTACTCCTGGCGGTGCTTGGGGGACCCTATGGGATACTGGGAACTGAACCCGGGTCGGCTGTGTGCAAGGCAGTCGCCCTATCCGCTGTGCTATCGCGCCAGCCCTGCCTTGGCTGATTTCTGAGTGCTGACGCGGGCGGGTGGGCTTGCTACAGGGGCAGTGGAGGGAGGGGATCTGCTTTGCTTTCTCGGGGCGACTGAGCAGGACCTCTGGAATGCTCAGCCCCTCGGGGTGTCCCCTTGCTGGCCAGTGGTCAAGCCGGAGACTCTGCAGAAAGCCACTGTTGAGTTGCTGGACCAGGCTCTGTGCTCCAGCCTGTACGGCCATGCCCTCACCGACAGGATGCTGTGTGCCGGCTACCTGGATGGGAAGGTGGATTCCTGCCAGGTGAGCCCCCACGCTCAGGCCCTAAAAGTGGGGAGGCGCTCTCATTCAGAGCATGGGGACAGCCCCCTCCTTTGAAAATTGGTATTCTACCAATGAGCTGTCTGGTGGCTCTTGTTGGCCAGCCAGATTGTCAGCCTAAGCAAGGGGTGAGATTATAAAGGATCTACCAGGATAAGAAGGGGAGGGGATATTGCTTACTCAAATTGGGGATTTTTTTTTTTGGCAGGGGGTGGGGGTTACACCCAGCGGTGCTCAGGAATCATTCTAGGCAGGGCTCAGGGGACCCTATGGGGTCACGGGAATTGAACCCAGGTCAGCTGCGTGCCATGCATGGGCCTTCCCGCTGTAGTATCTCTCAGGTTTGGACTTTCAGTGGCCAGTGACCCAGCTGAAAGTGACCTGGGTGGCCCCATAATCCAATGACCTGATTGATAGTGGGTTTTTGTTTGTTTGTTTTTTCTTTTGGGGTCACACCCGGAGATGCTCAGGGGTTACTCCTGGCTCATGCACACTCAGGAATTATTCCTGGCGGTGCTCTGCTCGGGGAGACCCTATGGGACGCTGGGAATCGAACCCGGGTCGGCCGTGTGCAAGGCAAACGCCCTCCCCGCTGTGCTGTCGCTCCAGCCCCTGACCTGGTTGATTTTTGGCTGGCGCAGGCCACGCTCTCCGCAGTGGTCACTCCTCAGCTCTCGTTTCCCCCTGGAGCAGGCTGTGCCCAGGGCTGTGGCTGGGTAGCCCCGCCTGCACCCCCAAGGACGTGCCTCTGTCCCCCAGGGAGACTCGGGAGGCCCCCTGGTCTGCGAGGAGCCCTCCGGCCGCTTCTTCCTGGCGGGCATCGTGAGCTGGGGCATCGGGTGCGCCGAAGCGCGGCGTCCGGGGGTCTACGCGCGGGTGACGCGGCTGCGGGACTGGATCCTGGAGGTCATGTCGGCGGCCAGCAGGCCTCCGGCGCCCACGGCCGCCCCTGCGCCCAGCACACCCAGCCCTGCCTGGCCCACGAGTCCCAGAGGGCAGGTGCTGGTCACCCCCAGCCCACCCGCGCTGGCCGCCAGCCCGGCGCCTCTGGGCTCGGCCACTGCAACCAAACTTCCAGGTATTGGAGGGGGAAACGGGCTGGGCTGGGCTGGGGGCGCTTCCCCTGCACGTTCAGATGCGTCGGTCCTGACTTCGTCCCTGGGAGAGACATGGGCGGTTGATTAGTGATGTCTGTCTAGGTACGGGCCGGCGCATGAGGGGCCCCGCTTGCAGCTTTCGGGAGATCACGGTCCAGCAAGTGCTACAGGGGGAGATCAGGAGAGGTCCAGAAGCATCTACAGGAAGCTAGAGGGGGCCTGAGCGATAGGACAGCGGAGAGGGTGTTTGTCTGGCACGTGGCCGAACCTGGGGTGGATCCCCGGCAACCCCCCAGGGGGGTGCCCTGAGCTTGCCAGGAGTGACTGCCTGAGCACAGCGCCAGGAGTCAGCTCTGAGCCACGCCGGGTGGGGCCCACAAATCAAGTCAAAACCAAAGCTGCCAGCGACCGTGATGGCGAGCTCAGGGTGAGAGCCTCCTGGCATCCACTCTGCGTCGTCTCAAAAACAGCTGGTCGACTTGCCTGCCTCATCACCTTCAGTTTTCCCCTCCCCCCGCGTTTCCCTGGATATTATTGGGCAAAGGAGGCTGCAGGGTGGCAGGTGTGGTACACCTGGCGCTCCCGGAAACGCTCCAGGCTGACTCATGGCTGCACTCGGGGCTGACCCCCAGCAGAGCTCAGAGGACCCCCGGGGTGCTGGGGATCAGACCCACATTAGCTGCGCAAGACTGGTGCCCGCCCTGCGTTCTCTCTGGCCCCTCAGAGATCTTTCTATCCTAACCAGACCGACGCTCTGTGCCCAGGAAACACCTCCAGGGGGCAGAGTGATAGGACAGCAGGGAAGATGCTGGCCTTGCACGTGGCTGAACCGGGTGGCTGATTCCTGACACCCTGTAGGGGCCCCCTGAGCCCCGCCAGGAGTGATCCCTGAGTGCAGAGCCAGGAGTCAGCCCTGAGCATCACTGGGTGTGACCCCCCAAAAAAAAAATAGAAAAAAGAAAAACACCGGGGCTGGAGTGATAGCACAGCGGGGTGTTTGCCTTGCATGCGGCCGACCTGGGTTCAAATCCCAGCATCCCATATGGTCCCCTGAGCACCGCCAGGGGTGATTCCTGAGTGCATGAGCCAGGAGTGACCCCTGTGCATTGCTGGGTGTGACCCAAAAAGCAAAAAAAAAGAAAAACACCAACAGCGCCAGCCTGGACCACCATGGCACTCCCCTTGTCCCTTACTCTTATCCTAGCTCCCATCCCCGGAGGGGGGGGCGCGGGGGGGCTCCGTGATTCTTGGAGGGGGACCTGGGAGCCGGTTCATTTCTGCTTGCTGGTGCCCCAGCTCAGAGGCCCTGAGCCCCCTATCTCGTGTCCCCCATCCCCCCAGAGTGCGGGGCCAGGCCGGCCCTGGAGAAGCCCACCCGCATCGTGGGGGGCCTGGGCGCCGCCTCGGGGGACGTGCCCTGGCAAGCCAGCCTGAAGGAGGGGACCCGGCACTTCTGCGGCGCCACCATCGTTGGCGACCGCTGGTTGCTGTCGGCCGCTCACTGCTTCAACCAGTAAGACCTGCCTCTGCGGGGGCGTGGGGGGCGCCCTGCACCCCACACTGGATATAGCCCCCCCCACGCCACGCCATCCTCCTCCTGGGAGCCTGGATGTCCGGCAGGAAAGGATAAACGGGGAGCAGGATGGAGGGGGGAGCGGGGCACGTCTTGGGGGGGGTGTGGAGGCTCCTTCCCGGCCTTTGTCCGCTACACGTGGGGAGGGGGGAGAATCTGAGACCCCGTCCCATCCTCCCGCGCCGCTCCCCCCCTCACCCCGTCCCCACAGCTCTTCCTGGCGGGGGGCGGGGCGGCGGTGTCTGAGCCCGCCTTTTCCGCAGCACGAAGGTGGAGCACGTGCGGGCCCACGTGGGCACCGCGTCGCTGGCGGGCATCGGGGGCAGCCCGGTGAAGCTGGGGCTCCGGCGGTTGGTGCTGCACCCCCAGTACAACCCGGCCAACCTGGACTTCGACGTGGCCGTGCTGGAGCTGGCGCGGCCCCTGCGCTTCAACAAGTTCGTGCAGCCCGTCTGCCTCCCCCTGGCCATCCAGAAGTTTCCGGTGGGCCGGAAGTGCATGATCTCGGGCTGGGGGAACACGCAGGAGGGAAATGGTGAGTTTGGGGGCTTACACCAGGATGCCTGGGGCCTCCCCCAAGAGGCCACCACCTTTGTCTCTGCCCCCTGTAAACTGTCTAAAACTCCATGTCCTCAGGGGCTGCAACCCTGGGCCCGAGGCTCTGTCTAAATAAGGTGTTTTTTTCTTTTTTTGGGGGGGGGGGTTCACACTCGGCGATGCACAGGGCTATTCCTGGCTCTGCACTCAGGAATTACTCCTGGCAATGCTCAGGGGACCATATGGGATGCTGGGAATCAAACCCAGGTCGGCAGAGTGCAAGGCAAATGCCCTCCCCGCTGTGCTGTCGCTCCAGCCCCTAAATAAGGTCTTACTGGCAAAGCCAGCAGCAGCCTCTGTCTAAATAAAGCTTTATTGGCAAAGCCAGTTGCAACCTGTGCTCTTCTCTGAATAAAGTTTTTTTTTGTTTGTTTTTGGTTTTTTGGTTTTTGGGTCACACCCGACGATGCACAGGGGTTACTCCTGGCTCTTCACTCAGGAATTACCTCTGGCGGTGCTCAGGGGACCATATGGGATGCTGGTATTAGAACCCGGGTTGGCTGTGTGCAAGGCAAACGCCCTACCCGCTGTGCTATTGCTCCAGCCCCTGAATAAAGTTTTATTGGCAAGCCCAGCTGCAGCCCCTGTTATGTCTGAATAAAGTTTTATTGGCAGACCCAGCTGCAGCCCCTGCTCTGTCTGAATAAAGTTTTATTGGCAGGGCCATCCCCTGACAGGGGCAGGTGCCTCAGAGCTATACCTCTCAGGCCTCTATATTCCTTTTTCTACTTTTTTGGGGCCACTCCCAGATCAGTGCTTGGGACTGAACTTGGGGGCCCTCGCCTGCAAAGCCACACTCGAGCCCCTTGAGCTGGCTTGGGGCCTTACTGCTGTCAGGGAAATGAATGGTCTTGCTGGGGGTGCGCAGTGCGGGGAGGGGGGAGGGAAGCTGGGGCGCACCTCCTCACCAGTCCTGAGTATCCCCTTTGTGGCCAGAGCTGGTTGCAGGTGGCTCAGGCTAACGGAATTGGGTTGCGGGGTTGGGGGGGGGGTCTTCCCTGCAGCCACCAAGCCCGACGTGCTGCAGAGAGCCTCCGTGGGCATCATCGACCAGAAGGCCTGCAGCGCCCTCTACAACTTCTCCCTCACAGACAGGATGCTCTGTGCCGGCTTCCTGGAGGGCCGAGTGGACTCCTGCCAGGTGAGCCTGGGGCGGGAGGCGGCCACACCCCCCCCAACCCCCGTGGCCCTGAGGGCTTGAGTGAAGCCCAGAAGCAAGAGAATCACGGAAGGCTGATTCCAATCCCGCCTTTCTCCTTCCTTCCTTCCTCCTTCCCTTCAGTCCCTCCCACCACCTGCCCCCACCCTGTCTTTCTGGTGCTCGGGGCTGACTCTTGGCTCTGTGCTCAGGGATCACTCCTGGAGAAGTGTGGGAGAGGCTACGGGGTGCCGGGGATGGAACCAGGTCAGCTGTGTACAGGCGAGCGCCTTAACCGCTGGCCTAATCTCTCTCCGCTCCCCTCCTCCCTCCACTCCCTCCCTCCTCCATCCATGTCCCTATTCTGCCCCGGGGATGACCAGGACTTACCCTTGAATTTTTTTGGGGGGGCCACACCCTGTGGTGTTCAGGGCTTACTCCTGGCTCTGCACTCAGGGGTCACTTCTGGTGGTGCTCAGGTGACCTTCTGGGATGCTGGGATAGAACCCAGGTCGGCACTTGCAAGGCAAACGCCCTTCCCACTGTGCTATCGCTCCAGCCCCTATAAGTGACAAATTTCTACCAAGCAACTCATCAGCTCTTATGAGTGTATTTTGGGGAGCAGGGGGGGACACCGGGTAAAGCTCAGGGGTTATTCGGGGTCCACTGCTCAGGGATTGCTCCTTTGAGCCTCTCCCCCACCCCATGCCCCCTGAGCTTGTTTCTTTAAAAGCGCTCCAGGTGGCTTGAGACAGGGCACAGAGGGGAAGGCACCCGCCTTGCATGCTGCCCACTGGGGTTCAGTTCCCAGCACCCCATAGGGCCTCTGGAGCCAGTCAAGAGCACAGAGCCAGGAGTCAGCCCTGAACGCAGCCGGGTGTGGTCCCTAGTCCCTCCTCAAAAAAAAAAAAATCGCTCTGGTAGTAAAAGCAAGTTGCAGAATGTTTTAGGTTCCGTGGAAGGTTTCACGTTGAACTTGGGACTTGCTAGAGCCGAGAGGGCTGCTGGGAGGGGCCGGGAGCCTGGCTCCGTGTCTGGGAGAAGCCTGCCTGTAGGGGGCGCCCGCTGCGACACTGCCACGTCCCTTCCCTCTGCCAATGAAAAAAAGGCCTCGCAGAGGTGAGGCTGGGAGGGCCAAGAACCTAATTCCCAGCAGATCGAATCTGCAAACTCAGCCCCGAGTGCCAAGTGCCAAGTGCCCACCCGCCCCCAGGGCCCCGCAGTCGGCTTGACAGCAAAGGGAGCATGTGAGGGTCATGGACGTGTGTATGTGTGTGTGTGGCGGGGGGGGGGGGTATGCTGCCCTGCACGCCGCTGTGTCCATGGCTTTGGTGGCTGAGCCCAAGAGGCACTGCCACGGGCAAGTCCCCAGGGCACTGCCAGCCCTGACCCCTCCATCGCCTCTTCACACCTCCTCCTCTGTACACGGCAAACCTGGGTTCGATCCCCGGCATCCCATGGTGGGGGTCTCCTCCCTGCCCAGTTCCACCCGGAGTGCAGGGCCAGGAGTGACTCCTGAGCATGGCTGGGTGTGGCCCCCAAAGCCAAACAAAACGCAGTAAGCAGAGCCCTGGCAAGCTGGGCGGGTGCAAGGAGAAGCCCCTTGGGGGTCACGGCCCTGTGGGTGAGGAGCTCAGGGCCGGCTCGGGTTCTGGGGAGCAGGCGGGCCCCTGCCGGGGGCCTGGGGGCTCAGGGAACATGGGACTTCCTTTGTAGGGTGACTCCGGGGGCCCCCTGGCCTGCGAGGAGACGCCCGGCATGTTCTACCTGGCGGGCATTGTGAGTTGGGGCATCGGCTGTGCCCAGGCCAGGAAGCCCGGGGTGTACACTCGCATCACCCGGCTGAAAGGGTGGATCCTGGACACCATGGCGCCCCTGTCCCACGCCACGCTGCGCCCTGTCCTCCCTGGGACCACCACGGCTGTCCTCCCGGCCCCCGGGGTCCCGGCCAGCACTGCCTCGTCCCCAACCACCAGCAGCCTCGTCAGCCCGGCCGGCCACAGTGTGAGCACCGGCCCGGGGCCCTCTTCGTGGGGGCCGACTCCGCGCCCCCACACCCCGACAGCCACCACGAGCACCCAGCTGCCAGGTACGGGCAGAGGCGTGGGAGGGAGGGATTGTGGGGCGCTGCTGCCCCCCTCGACTCACCCCTGGGCGGCTGAAGCCACACAGGCAGGGCCAGGGCCACAGGACACTTGCCGTGCATGCGGCTGATCCGGGCTTATCTCCGGCCCCCGGTAGGGCCCCCCCGGACCTGCCGAGGGTGACGCCTGAGCACCGCTGGGTGTGGGCTCCCCAACCCTCAAATGATGAAGCCACAAGAGTCTCCGCAGCCCTGAAGCGCCCTGTGACTTGGTGTCTGGGTGGGGAGGGGACCACTGCCCCTCCCCCATCTCCCTCCGTGGGGGTCCCCAGCCTCCTTCTTGGGGATATCACGGGCAGGCTCCCCCACAGCCACTGCATTTGGGGGTCCCCTTTCCTCTCTCCAGACACACCAGGGATGCTGGGGGGAACTCAGGGCACCCCGAGGTGCTGGGGCTCCATGCTCAGTCCTTTGAGTGGTGCCCCCCGACTCCCTCTCTCAAGACCCTCTGCTTCCACACATAAGTGTGGGGGACTGACCCCTCACTCTGGTCCTGGCAGCTGTGGGGGTGTCCCCGGGGTTAAGGTGGAGGGCCCACTTCATCGACCAAGGGAACTTGGGGTGCCAGGACAGGGACCCCACTAGGATGACTTCCCAGCCCTTCTGCTTCCTGAGCCCCCCTGTCCCGGGCCTTTAGTTTTGGGGTGTAGCTCCCACATTCCAGAGAAGCGGGGGCTCCCTCCAATTCCCCCAGCACAGACGCCCAGCCCCCACGACCCCCTGTGGGGCCCTGCCATGGGACAACCCGTACGCTGGGCCATGGCACGGCCCGCAAGGGAAAGGGCAGATGTTTAGGGGTCCCGGGACCCCTGCAACCACAGCGAGGCAGACAGGCAGGAGGGGAAGCAGCTCCCTAAAATGTCCCTTGTTGGGAGTAGGGAGAGATGGGGGTGCAGGGACCCTTTGCCTTGGGGATGAGGGTGGCCTGTCCCAGGGCTGGGTGCAGGGTCCCCAAGGGGCCACCATGGCTGGTAACGGGGTTCGGGGGAGACCCGCGGCAACTAGCAGAGCTCCGAGTGTCCCCAGGCAGGAACGGGGTCCTTGCAGCACCCCTCGAATCCACCGGTGTCGTCCTGAGGGGTCACTTGCGAAGGAGTGGGGTCCCCACAGCCCCTAGGGCCGGCACAGGGAGAGCATGTGAGTTTGTGCCAAGGCCCCGGGGCGCAGACCTTGGCCCAAAGCTGCGGTTCTAGGCACAGACACGTGCTTTGAGCAAAGCCTTGAGGATGGTGGGTTTATGTGGGGGGGAAGGTCTCACCCCAGGCCGCCCCCGCCCCCCGCAGGCTGCGGCGTGGCGCCGGTGGGCGCGCTCACCCGCATCGTGGGCGGCAGCGCGGCGGGCCCCGGGGACTGGCCGTGGCAGGCGAGTCTGCGCCTGCGCCTGCGCGAGCATCGCTGCGGGGCCGTGCTGGTGGCCGACCGGTGGCTGCTGTCGGCCGCGCACTGCTTCGACGTGTGAGTCTGCACCCCGACTCCCCCGTGCAGCCTCTCCTTCGCCCAAACCCACCGGGGGGTGGGGGTACCCTCAAGCCAGACCCGCCGGGCAACGCGCCCGAGAGATGCCCGGCTCCGGGCGTGCCCCGTCGGCGAGGGGTGGGCTGCAGGATGCGTGGGGTCTCCGGGGGGTCTCCTCCCTGCGGGAACGGGAGCCGGCTGACCCCGGGTCCCCCGGACCCCGCAGCTACGGAGACCCCAAGCAGTGGGCGGCGCTGCTGGGGACCCCCAGCCTGGGCGGCGCCGACGGGCAGCTGGAGCGCGTGGCGCGCGTCTTCAAACACCCCTTCTACAACCCCTACACGCTCGACTACGATGTGGCGCTGCTGCAGCTGGCGGGGCCCGTGCGCGGCGGCCGCCTGGTGCGGCCCATCTGCCTGCCCGCGCCCCGCGCCCCCGACGGCGTGCGCTGCGTCATCACCGGCTGGGGGTCCCTGCGCGAGGGAGGTAGGTGCGGGGCGCCGCCGCCGCCCGCGAGCCCCCGCCGCCCCGGGCGGGGTGGCCCTGTCCCACCGGCGCGGGTCGCCCGCAGGTGGCATGGCGCGGCAGCTGCAGAAGGCGGCCGTGCGCGTCCTGAGCGAGCACACGTGCCGGCGCTTCTACCCGGTGCAGATCAGCAGCCGCATGCTGTGCGCCGGCTTCCCGCAGGGCGGTGTGGACAGCTGCTCGGTGAGCCCCCCCCCACCCCGGGCCCTCCCGCGCCTGGGGAGCTGTTGGCGGGGCGTGGGGGGGTGGGTTCCAAGGGCTCTCCCGGGCAGCATGGCACGGGCTGCTGCGCTGAGCGCTCCTGCCCTCCACTTAGGGTGACGCCGGGGGACCCTTGGCCTGCAGGGAGCCAACCGGCCGGTGGGTGCTGACCGGGGTCACCAGTTGGGGTTACGGCTGCGGCCGGCCCCATTTTCCCGGCGTCTACACCCGGGTGGCGGCCGTGAGGGGCTGGATAGAGCAGAACATCCAGGAGTGACTGTCCTTGCGCGGCTGGACCAGAGAGAAGGCGGCGGGGGACGCTGTCCGGCCACCCCGCTCCGGGAGGGAAAGTCAGGATCCGGGCGGGGGGTGCAGGTGGTCTGCAAACTTGGGTGTAATAAAAGAGCCCCTGATCCTGGCTTGGCGCTTCCACGTGAGGGGCGGGTAGGGGTTGGGGGAGAAGGACAGGCACAGCGCTTCGGCGTGGGTGGGCCAGGGTCTCGGTTCTGACACCACACCTCCATTTATTAGCCCATCCCCCAAGTCGGGGGGCTCAGCGAGACCCTTATCCTCCAGCTCCAAACAAACTCTAGGCGCCCGGGGGCATGCAGTTTGAGCTGGGCACACCAGTGGTCAGCCCACCCTTTGAAAAGTTCTAGAGTCCTTGGTTCAAAACCCCAGCTGCGCTCGCCACTGTCAGGTCGGGGGGTGGCCGGGTTTGCGGAGGGGGAGGGAGGGAGGGGCGGGCGGCCAGGCCCCAACTGTCCCGGCCTCCGTGCTGTCCGCGCGCGAGGCAACGCTCACGCCCGCCGGCCGGTGCGGGGCTGACCCCGGGACCGAGGGGCGGGGGGCCGGTCACATGTTGGCTCGCTCCCGCTGCAGCCGCGCGTTGTAGGCGCGGGACACGGTGTTCCAGGCGTCCATGTAGCGGTCCATACACATGGCGATGCACTTCTGCGGGCGGGAGGGCGGGGGCGCGCGGCTCAGGGCTAGGCCCCCCCCCAGGCCCCCCACCCCCCCGACGCCCGAGGGGTCAGGGCAGCTCACCTGCTCCGAATTGTCCAGGGAGCCCCCCGGCTTCCCGATGCACTTCCGGAAACACTTGTCCGTCATTCTCTGCGGGGGTGGACACGCGAGCCCTGAGCCGCGCCGCCCGTGCCCGCTCCGGGGGCCGCCCCCGCCGCCCCCCTCGGGCCCGGCCCCGCACCTGGAGGAGCTCCTGCGCGTTGGCCACGGCGATCTGCACCTTCACCTGCTCCATGATGGCCCCCGGGTCCAGCTTGCCGCTGCCCGAGCCCCCGAAATCCGAGCCGAAGCCACCCTCCATGGCTCCGCAAAGTCAACCGGACCCAGGCCGCGCGCGCCGACCCGGGTCGCGCCGGAAGTCGGGCCGCGCGGGGCACCACGGGAAACGCGCCCGAGAACGCGCGGGGGCGAACTACAGATCCCAGAAGGCCGCGCGACCTGCCCCGCCGGTCGCAAGCGCCGGACTTCCGGCACGACCGGGCGGGAGGCGGGGCTTGCGGCCGCGCTCGAGCCCCGATTCGCTGGTGGGTCATGTGGCCGTCCGCATCACGTGCCCTACGCAAGGACATAGTTATGGGGCCGGGAGACCCAGTCACAAGTCACGGGGTGGCTGGGTCGCCTGGGGGCGCTATAGCGCCCCAGCTCCGCGGGAAACCGAGGCAGAACTTAAAACCAAAACTTTCTTTATTGGCGTGTTGTACAAAAACAAAAGATTCCAGTCATAAAATGCGTATTACAAATCATTGGAGGAAAAACAAAAAACCAAAATAACCCATTTTGGCATGCAAAATCCGCGACAGGTGTGCACTAGACGCCCGCGCCGACCGCCGACCCTGGCACACTCTGCCCAGGCTACTCGGGGCGACCTAAGACCTTGCCCGTGACTCGGGACCAGAGGAAACGGGGGTCGGCGCGCCCACGGGGACATGCGAAGACAAACATGATTGCGGCTGGGTGGGCAAAAACATCTGCGGGTGAACACGGCGGCGGCGGCCAAGACCCCAGCCGGCTCAGGGACCCCACTCCTCAGGCAGGCCCGCCCTCCTCACTAGGGATGGTGCCAGCTTGAAGCTGGGCGTCCTCGGCGCCAGCTGTGTGTGTCCTCCTAGTTGCCCCCCCCCGGCCCCCTCCCAGTTGCAACAGTGATTTATGCTGTTTCCAAATCCGTGATTGCAAATGACTGTCCGGCGGGCCTCCCAGGCCCGCTTCCGCTCCCCAGAACGGGCTGAGGCGCCTCAGTGCCTTAAACACTGCTCAGCTCCACCCCGACTGACACGGGACGGGACGGGGCGGGAACGTGGCAGCCTCTGCCAGGGACACCCCACCGCGGTGGGGACCTGGCTCCGAGCCATGCTTGCCACCCAAGGTTAGCTGGTTACTCCCCCCCAAGACCCCGAACACCCCAATTTCAAGATACATAGTTTTAAGCCCTCCCCAATACAGGCCAAATGCCATAACCAGGTAAGAGTGCAGCTGTCCCGAGACCCACCCATCAGCTGTCCCGAGCCCTCTGGGGAAGCGGCTAGAAACCCCCCAGAAGTAACACATAGGGCCGGCGGGACTGACCCTGCCCCATTCCACAGGCTCTTCGGCTCCTCTCTGCCTCAGAACAGACCTGCCCGTGCCTCCTAGGTGTTGCTTTGGTGATGCTTCCTTCTGGGGTAACAGCATCCCCCCCAACCCCAACTGACCTCAATCCACCAAGGACCCAGCACTGGGGTTGTGGAAGGTTATAGGGGCTAAAGTTAGAAGAAGGTTCTAAACCCAGCAGTTTCCTCCACCACTGGCCCCTTTGGGGGCTCGGGGTGAAACCCTTTGACCCTCCTCAGAACCAACAAACCCTGGAGAGCTGGGGAGGCAGGAGGGGAGGGCGGAGGGGGGGTGACGTCCCCCTGGGCGATCCGAGGATTCTGGCCGTTGCCTCCTGGCTCAGTATAGCGTCACTAAGACTCGAGCTGCACTTTCTGAAGTGAGTTTGCCATGGGGGCGGGAGGGGGGGTCACAGGGGGCCCAGAGACTGCCCCGCCATGTTGGGGAGGCTGGCAGGGGAACTCCCCCAAAGTGGGTCCCCAGCCATCTCTGTATTGACCCATGTAAAAAAATAAATATCCATTAAAAAAATAACTTCTGTGTATCTCGGCAGGGAAGAGGTGTAAACGGTGAGCTAACATAGGGGGTGGGGATGGGGGGCCGGCAGGAAGCAGGGGGGCAGAGGGGGGAGTGGAAGGGTTGGCCGAGATCTCGGGAAGCGGAGACAGTGAGCTGTGTGGAACTGGGGTGCTGGGGAAGAGGGGGTGCTCGGCCCCGGCACAAGGCACGGTGGGAAAACGGGGAGTGCTGGGCTCCCCAGGAGTCTGTCCTCCCCCCCATCCCAGGGGAGGGCCGGGGAGGAGCCGCCCCACTGCAGAGGGATGGGGTGCCACCGCCGTCTGCTTCCGGGTGGTAACCCGGGCGCCCCTTCCGTGCCATCACCTGCTGCCCAGACTGAAAGTCATATTGTCGCCGGGACCCTAGGGGGCAGGCCGCAGACATCGGCGGCAGAAAGTTCCAGAAGGTGGAAGGGCTGGGAGGGCACCCAGGGTCTGTGGGAAGGGCTGGGGAACCCCCACCTGTTCTGAAACCTCGTTCTGGTTTCCGGTGGGCTGAACCACGAAAATGCCCTGGGGTGGGCGCGGGTACCCCTGACCATGCCCTCCCCCCTACCCCCCCTCCCCAATCCAGGGAACCTGGATTCTGAGTTTGGTTTTTCAAAAGCTTAAGAAAAAAGCTGCTAACAACCCCTAAACCCCACTCGCTTGCTCTGTCTGCCTCGAGTCTGTGGAGCTGGGGGGCTCTCTGGCCCCTTCCCTTCCCTGGGGAGCAGGGAGCCCCCCTATCCCATCCCTCCCCCCGCTCACTGCCCCTTTAGCAGTCAGGGGCCCGGGGTCTCAAAAAACGGGGGCACCAGAGCACACGCCTCGACCGCAGTGACGGATGTGGGGTTGCAGGGGCCCACCCAGTACGAATGATGCAGAGACACCCCCCCGCCCCCCAAATCCTGGCAGTTCGCTTAAAAATTCTCTAGAAATGTATCAAGGACTAAGGAGAAGCCAAGAGTAGAAAAATAGTGTCAGTGGCTCTGGGGGACGGCGAGTGGCGGGCGGCCTGTTCACATCACACGGCAGCCTCGTGAGGTGGTCCTGGGGTCTCCCTGAGAGAGAGGGGGTGTGGGAGGGCAGTCAGCAGACAGCTCTGCCACCCCCCTGTGCCCCCACAACCCTCGGTGGCAGCCTCCCCGGGCACCTGCCCCAAGGCACCAGCGGGCCAGTGACCCCCCGGGGCTGGGGGGGTGGGAGCCAGCGGCATGGAGGCACAGCCCCCCTCTCCCCGCCTCTACCTGCTGGTGGAAGAGGTCCTCCTCCCCAAACTCGGCTCCCTCCTCTTCTTCCTCCCCATTCTCGGCCTCCGGCGCCACCACCAAGCTCTGCTTCACCGTGTGCTGGGCCACTTCCTGTTGGGGACAAGAGCCGTAGTGCTACCCTCCGGCCCCGACCTAGGTCGCAGGGCAGGGCCCCCCCCCACCCCACCAGGGTCGGGGCACGCACCTCCCCATCGGCGTTGACCAGGACAGTCCGGAAGCTCTCGCCGGCACCCCAGCTTCTCTGGCTCTTCCATACCAGCGTCGAGGGGGGGCTGTGGGCCACCCCGGCCCCGGCTGCCCACACCTGGGGACACAGGAGCAGAACCTCATCAGCCCCAGCTGCAGGGCCCGGCCAGAGAGGAAGCCCCTTCCAAGCTGGCGTTTCTGGGCGTCGGGGGCCCACAGCAGCAAACAAGGCCAGCTTGGGACCCCCCACCCCCCAGGTGCTGTCCCAGGGACCTCACTTACCGTGACGGTCTGGCCGGCGCGCAGCACATACTTGGGTGTGAACTTGTAGGCGATCTCCTCGCCGTCCGCCCCCTGCCGCCGGATCCTCCAGTTGCCCAGCGACTGGTCCTGGTCCGAGCTGTTCTTGAGCCGCACGAAGCGGCCGTCCAGGTCCAGCTCGTCGATGCTGACGCTGCCCGACGCCGAGGCCTGCTGGGCCACCTGGAAGCCGCCGGCGCCGGGGCTGCTGCTGGCCGAGCCCAGGCCGCTGCTCGAGCCGGACGCCGACTCCACCTCCAGCCGTTTCCGCTTGCCCCGGCCCCCGCGCCCGCTGGACACCGACACGCTGCCGCCGCTGCTCGACGTGGCCCGCGAGATGGTCACCCGCGACGAGGGGCTGGGGGACAGCTTCAGCCTGCGGGTGGGCAGGGCGGGCCTCAGAGACGCCTGGCCACACCGGGCGCGCCCCCGGGCCCCCGCCCCCCTTGAGCCCTGCCCATCGCCCCCCACCTCTCCTCCTCGCCCTCCAGCAGCTTGCGGTAGGCGTTGATCTCCATGTCCAGGGCCAGCTTCACGTCCAGCAGCTCCTGGTACTCGGCCAGCTGCTTCTGCATCACGTCCCGCAGCTCCGTCATCTCCCGCTCCTTGGCGTCCAGCATCTTGCGGAACTTGTCCCGCTCGCCGGCCATGGCCGCCTCCAGCTCACGGATGCGGTCCTCAGAGGCGCTGGCCTGGTGGGGCGGCCGGCCGGGTCACGGAGCAGCCCCACGGCGGGCGGGCCCGCACCCCCCCGCGCCGGGGACCCCGCGGGCATCACCTGCTTCTGGAGGCCCGAGAGCTGGTAGCTGAGCGACTCGAGCCGCATGCGCGCCTCCTTTAGCTCCTCGCGCGCCGCGCTGGCCGCCTTGTCGTTCTGGTCCGAGCTCAGCTTGGCCTGTTCCAGCTGAAGGGACACAAGGGGCAGGGGGCCACCTGATGGTTAAGGACCGTCTGACTGCCGCAACAGGGAGTGGGAGGGGCCCTCTGCAGAAATGGGGCGGGGCCAGACAGGATGATGGTCGAGGGGCGTGCTCCAGCAAAAAGGCAGCATGGCAGGGCTGAGGGCAGCCCGGGGACGGGCCTGGTGAGAGGGTGGGACCGGGAGGGGGCCCAGGAACAAGGCCTGGAGAGGGCGGTTCAGGGTCTGGGGCCTGGAGAAAGCAGCCGGGGGGCGTGGCCTGGAGAGGCTGGTCTGGGGGAGGGGCCTGGAGAGGCTGGTCCGGGGGCGGGCCCCGGAGAGGGCGGTCTAGGGGCGGGGCCGGCAGGGGCGGGGCCGGCAGAGGGGCGGGCCCCAGCACACCTTGGCCTGGTACGTCTGCTCCAGCTCCTGCCGGTACAGCCTCACTTGCTCGTCGTGCTGGCCCCGCAGCTCCTCCAGGGCCTGCGCCACCTTGAAGTCGTACTCCTGTTGCCGGCTGCTGTCCACCTCCACCAGGCGCCGCTCGTGCCGCCGCCGCGTCTCCCGCACCTCCTGTGAGGGCAGGGCGGGGCCACCGTGAGCCCCCCACTGGCAGGTGGGCGCAGGACCCGGGGTTGGGCTCCTTGGCCTGCAGCAGCCACCTCTGGGGGGGCACCCAAGTTTGGACCACTGTCGTGGCACTTCATTATTCACTGTCGCTGTGGTGGGACACATGTTCCCTACCCCACACCCCTGGGACCCGGGACACACAGGGAGCAGGCCAGAACCCCAAGGACCCAGAGTGAGGGCTGGGACCTACCCTACCACAGACAAAAAGTGATACTGGGGAGGGCCCTGCTGGAGCTGGTGGTCTTTTTTTCTTTTTTGGCCTTTGGGTCATACCCGGCGATGAACAGGGGTTATTCCTGGCTGATGCACTCAGGAATTACTCCTGGCAGTGCTCGGGGGACCATACAGGATGATGGGACGCTGGGAATTGAACCCGGGTCGGCCACGTGCAAGGCAAGCACCCTACCCACTGTATATCGCTCTAGCCCCTGGGGTCTCTTTAGGGCAGAGCCCCTAAACACATCTGGCCTGACCCCCCCTTTGAGATAACTCAGCTTCCCTGTGAATTGACCTTCACTCAATGAACAGAAGGTGCCCCCATTACCGCTGACCCCCCCAACCTTCGCACCGAAGGCTGGGGATGTAAGTCCTCCTCTATGATGAATGTTCTGGAATTGGAGGTGCAGGAATAAACTGCCAAGCACTATGAGAGGCTGGTTCGAGGGGATGGGAGTGACCCAGAAGCTGTCGTAACAGCTGAGCAGGGCGGGGGGGGGGGGGGGGATGTGGCACGCTGAAGGCAGCTTTGCATGTGGAGGGCCTGGGCACCATCGCCAGCACTGCTTGGGCGCCCCCAGAGCTCAGAGCCGGAGTGAGAACCCCATCCTCTGCAGAGACCCAGAAGTGGCCCAAATGCCCGACCCCCAGGCTGACTAGGTGGGTCTACGGGGTCCCGGCAGAGCTCTTCCTGGGGTCCCGCTGAGAGCTCCCTGCCCCAAACAGGGACCCCCTGAGGTGTGAGCAGGTTCCTTCCAGGGATAGGCTGGGGCCCCCTCAATTGTCTTCATGGAGTCTCATCAAGGACCCAGGGCTCCTCCCAGGCCAGGGGTCCCTCAGGAACACAGGATCCCTCTGGGGCCCCCTCCTGGGTTTGGGGTTCCTCCTAGGTCCAGGGTCCTCACAGGTTGGAGGTCTCTCACAGGTCAGGGGGGTTGCTCACTTGCTGAGGTTTCTTCCAGGCCTGAGGGCCCCTCACAGGGGTGGGAGACTTCCCCGCATCTCTCATGGCCTTCATAGGGGCGGGCAGGGGCGGCTGCAGGGGACGGCCCCTCAGCAGCACGGAGCCCCCACTGCGGGTGCCAGACAGTCAGGCCCAAGTTCTGGTTCTGTTCCGAGCTCTGAGGGCACAATGCCCCCCCCCTGCCCTCCCCCGCCCACCCCACCCGGCTCGAACTAGAGGCTGCAAAAGAGGTACATCTGTATACCCACAAACACAAGGATGGTCGGACAGACGAACGGAAACGGAGGGGCCTTATCTGGAAAACGGGAATGCTGTGAGGGCCCCGCCCAGTGCTGGCACCAACGGCGCTGGGGCCCCCTGGCTCCATCTTCAGAGCCACAGAGGAGAGCCCCCACAACGACCAAGACGAAGACGGTCCTGATGCCCCAAACCCAGGTCCAGGTGTGTGTGTGTGTGTGGGGGGTGCCCCCAAGAACTGATAGAGGCAGACAGGAGCTGGGGCCCCCAGACTGGGCAGGCCGGAAGTGCCAAGACGCAGACCCCGAGGGTGGTCCCGCCCCCCTGCTGCGCACTGGCCTCCTCGAAGACGCTGCGGCGGAAGTCCAGCTCCTCCTGCAGGCTCTGGCAGCGGTTCTCCAGGTCCACGCGCATCAGCGTCTCCTTCTCCAGCTGCTGCTTGGCCACGGCGTGGCCGTCCTCCGCCTGGGGAAGCCGGGGGTCAGGCGGGCGCCGGGCGCCGGGCTCCGGGCGGGAGAGGGGTGCCAGGCCCGCGCCCCGCGCCCCACCTTGGCCAGCTGAGCCCGCAGCTCGGCCACGTCGCTCTCCAGCGCGCGCTTGTCGCCGAGGGCGGCCGCCAGCTCGGCCTCGCTGCGGTGGAACAGGGCCTCCAGGTCCTTGGCGCGCGCCTGCGCCGCCGTCAGCTCGCCCTCCCGCTTCTTGGAGCTGCAAGGGCCGAGGCGCCATGAGCAGAGCCGCCCCCAGCCCCGCGCGTGGCACGGGGAGCCTGCGGGTCTCCAGACTAAGGGCGCCCACTGCCCCGGCACGGGGGGGGGAGGGGGGAGGGCGGGCACCCCACTTGGAGCCTGCGGGTGGGAAGGCGGCGATCCCCCACTCTGAATCTAAATTGGGGAGGGGGGCTGCTGGAGCGATAGCACAGGGGAGGCCTTGCACGTGACCGACCCGGGTTCGATTCCCAGCATCCCATAGGGTCCCCTGAGCACCGCCAGGAGTAATTCCTGAGTGCAGAGCCAGGAGTAACCCCTGTGCATCACCGGGTGTGACCCAAAAAGCAAAAATAAGTAAAGGGGGGAGAGGGGGTGTTCTGGGCACAGTGGGGGGTGAGCAGCGTCCCCGCTCCCCCCTGCCCCCAGGATCTCCCCTGGTGTCCCCAGGGTCACCCACTAAGACACCCTCAGCCCCCACCTGGGGAAGCAGAGCACAGGCCCCCAGCAGCCCCTCCCCGACCCGCCCAAGTCTTGCTGCTCTGCCAAGGATGGGAGGGTCCAGCTCTGTCCCACAGACCTGCAGGGGGCAGCGGGCCAGAGCAGGAGCCCGAGAGAGAGGATTTAGCTACGGAACATTCCAGCAAGGGCCCAGGGCAGCCAGGGAGGGTGAGATGACAAGTTGCGGGGGCGGGGGGGCCAGGGAGCGGGAGGGGGCCGTTCGAGGGTCCCGGGGGGGTGCCCACCTCTTGCTGATCTCCTCCAGCTCGGCGCTCAGCTTGCCCACGTCGATCTGCAGCCGGGCGCGCTCCCGGGCCGTCTCGTCCAGCACCCGGCGGGCGTCCGCCAGCTCCGACTCGTACAGGTTCTTGATGCCGCTCACCTGGGGACGAGCTGGTGTGACGGGGACACTCTCGGGCTCCCCCTCCCCGCCTCCCACGGCGCCTCCAGACACCCAGAACCCCCAAAGACGGGGGGAGGGGAGAGACGGAGACCCCACGGACAGGGAGGAGCCACGGACTCAGCAAGAAGAAAAACGGTCCCAGGAGCCGGAGCGACAGCGCAGCGGGGAGGGCGTCTGCCTTGCACATGGCCGACCCGGGTTTGATCCCCGGCAGCCCAGAGGGTCCCCGAGCACCGCCAGGAGTGAATCCTGATGCAGAGCCAGGAGTCAGCACTGAGCACTGCGGGTGTGACCCAAAAAGCGCCCCCCCGCCCCTCCCCGCCCACAGGGATGGTCATCCGCATCTCCAGAGTGGGGGCACAGGACCCGTTTCACCCCTACCCTGCACCAGGAGGGGCGTGGAGGGAGGAAGCAAAGGAGGGGCCGGAGACCCCACTGCAAGGCAGGGGTTCAGCCCTGCATGTCCCCCCGCCCAGGATCCCCAGCACCACTGAGGCCTCGGCTCTCGGACTGACCCGCTGGCACGGAGGGCTGCCCCCCGCCTCTCTGCCCCCCCCACCCAGGTAAACCAAAGCAGGGGGGCAGAGTGGCAGTTGGGCACACAGGAGATGGGCAGAGTCCCCACCCCGAGGGTCCTGGGGGTCCCCAGACCCAGCAGCCCCTCAAGTCTGGGCCTGCAGGGCTGGCGAGAGGCCAGCAGGGAGGGCGCTGGCCCTGCACGCAGCAGCCCCGCACTGGATCCCCGACGTCCCATCGGGTCCCTGAGCACAGAACCAGGAGTCAGCCCTGGGCATGGCCGGGGGTGGCCCCAAAGATTAAAAAAAAAAAATCCTCCCACCAAATGTTTCCCTGGCTTTGGGGGCAGACCCAGTGGGTCTCGGTCACTCCCGGTGGTGGCCGGGATTCAAACCGGGGGTCAGCCGTGTACAAGGCCAGCACTTGCGGGGGGAAGGGTTTGTGGGGTCGCCGGAGGGGTCGCTGCTGGCCGGGGCCCTCAGGGCACCCGGGGGAGACGGGGAGCTCAGAGGGGGACACCCCGGCAGGATTCACGCCCGCCCGTGCCCTCCCGCAGGCTCTGGCCGAGGAGTCCTTTTTTTGATTTGAGTCCCCCCATCTTTCCCGGGGAGGGGGGGCGGAGGGCCCCCCAAACGATGTTCCTGAACCCAGGGCCCTGCAGATGGTTCTCAGCCCAAAAGGCCCCGTTGCCTGGGCATGAGGAAACGGGGCAGTGGGTGGGCCCCGCAGTGCCAGGGACACAGACCCAGCCCACACACGAGGCCTGGCCCTAACCACTGCGCCATCTCCCCTCCGGAGGGAGCACCGTGGCTGGTGGTACCATGACCAGGAGTATCTCGGGCGTCGCTGTCCCAACCCTCCCCCTGACCCTGCCAACCGCTTTCACTGTTTTGGGGCCACCCCTGCAGTGCTCGGCGTGACAGGGCGGGGCCCGGGGATTGGACCTGGGCCGACCACCGCACGGTCCGTAACCCTGGACACCCTGGGTCCCCGGGAGACGTCACATAAGGACTTCTGTATTTCCTTCCGTATTTCCTTCGGCAAACCCCCGGGAGGTGGGGAGGGGGTGCAGGGCTGCCCCAGCCTGTCGTGACCTGCAATGTCTGTTAGGGCTCTCTCGTGTATGTGGGGAGGGGGTTTTGTTCTCTTGTTTTGGGGCCACACCCAGCAGTGCTCTGCACTCAGGACTCGCCCCTGGAGGTGCTCAGGGGACCCTAGAGGAAGTGGGGCACTGAATCCGGGTGGGCTGTGTAGAAGGCTATACTCTCTCTCTGATCAGTGGGGGGGGGAGGGAGAGATGGGGTCACAACCAGCAGTGCTCAGGGCTGACTCCTAGCTCTGTGCTCAGGGATCACTCCTGGCAGTGCTCAGGGGACCCTGTGGGGTACCGGGGGAGGAAGGAGCCGGGGTCTGGACCGTACTGGGTGGTACTCTGGGGGACCATGTCAGTCAGGACATCAAACCAGGGGGACACCCACCCCCCACGGCAGCAACTTCCCGTGCCAGGAGGGAAAAAGCTTCCAGGAAGGAAAGTGCAGAATCCCACAAGCCCCTCCCCCTTGGTGGGGGTGACCCTAGTTCTCGGCATCCAGAGATGGGGGGAGCAGGGAGAACAGCCAGAAGGCGCTGCCCCACCCCCTGCAGGCGGCTGACCCGGCTCCAATTCCCAGCAGCCCCTGGGTGAGCCCTGAGCCCTGGGCACCTGTGCTGTAGGGTGTGGCCGCAAAACAAAATGACAAAAATTTGTTTTGTTTCTCCAGGACCATCCCGGAGGTCCAGGGACGTATAGAGGCCAGGCTCCCGCTGACCCAAAGTGAGTGCCCTGAGGTCACTGGAGGTATCTCCCCTGGCCCTGATCTCCCTTTCGCAATACAAAAGCAAAAAACCAAAGTGCCTGGGGGCTGGAGCGGGTAAGGCATTTGCCTTGCACGCGGCCGACCCTGGTTTGATTCCCAGCATCCCATAGGGTCCCCCAGCACTAACAGGAGTAATTCCTGAGTGCAGAGCCAGGAGTAACTGTACAACACCAGGTGTGACCCAAAAAGAAAAAAAAAGCCAAAGTGCCTTTGGGAAGGGGAAAGGGGAATTTAAAGGAAAAAAAAAACATAAAGGGGAGGGAGGAGAGGCCAACCTGGATTCAATCTATAGGGTCCCCCAAGCCACGCTAAGAGTGATCCCCAAGCACTGAGCCAGGAGTCAGCCCTGAACACCACCAGGCGTGGTGACACCAAAAACCAAAGCCTGGGAGGGCAGAAGAGGGATCACAGCCACAGACAAGCAACAGACCCTGGTTCTGGCCCTCCCCAAGGTGCTGCCCACCCCATCACCACTCGGATGCAGTGCACCCACCCCATCACCACCTGGATGCAGTGCGCCCCCCATCACCACCCGGATGCAGTGCACCCACCCCATCACCACCGGATGCAGTGCGCCCCCATCACCCAGATGCAGGGAGCTCACCCCAAACCAATGCCAGCCCTACAGTTCCCAGCCCACCTTGGGCTACCAGCCTGCCCCCCTCGGACACCAAGGCAGAGAGTGCAGCAGCACCCTAATTGCTGTACCCTGGGCCCACCCACCTAGCCTGTGGGGGCTTCGGGGAAACCTCCCAGCCTCAGTGACTGGGTGACGCGGCTGGTTCGGTTTGAAGTGAACCCTCAGCAGACAGGTGATGTTTAAGATGGGGGGAGGTCACAGATTATTTCCTTACTTTTAGTTTATTTTCTCTTATGGCAAGGGGACACATTTGGGTCACATCCAGTGGTGCTCAGGGCTGACTCCTGGCTCTGTGCTCAGGGTTGACTCCTGGTGGGGCTCTCTTGAGTCCTAGCCGGGACTCAAGCAGAGCCCCCGCCCCTGACCCAGGGACTAGCCCCTAGCCCTGTCCCTCGGGTTGATGAGACTCCTCTTTCGGATTTCTTCATGAAGACTGATGTTGCTTCCTCCACATCCCTGATAAAAAGCTGGTCCCGAGAGGTAGCCAGGAAGGTGTGCGCCTTGCATGTGGCCGACCAGGTGCCGCGTGTTTAGGGCCCCTCCTGCCACAGCCAGATGTAGCCGCCCCAGCCCCACCCCCAAAAGACACAACCCCAAATAAAAGCAGAAAGGAGGCCGGAGAAATAGTACAGGGATCAGGTACTTGTCCTGCAGGCAGCTGACCGGGGCTGCCTGGGGCTCGACCCTCAGCACTTCCCAGGGTCCCCTGAACCCCTCCAGGAGTGATCCCGGAGCACAGAGCCAGGAGTCAGCCCTGAGCACTGCAGGGTGTGACCCCAGAACACAATAAAAGAACAAATCAGGGGGCTGGAATGACAGTACAGCGGGGAGGGCATTTGCCTTGCATGCAACCGACCTGAGTTCAATCCCCGGCATCCCACAGGGTTCCCCGAGCACCGCCAGGAGTGATTCCTGAGTGCAGAGCCAGGAGGAACCCCTGTGCATCAGCCGGGTGTGACCCAAAAAGGAGAAAAAAAAAGAGGGCCAGGGGGAGGGCCCCAGAGCAAGTGCCCCGGATCCCCACCCCCCTCCCAGGGTGCTGCCCCACGGCAGTCCTGGGCATGCCAGGACAAGAGAACAAAACGCAAGCCCGGCCAGGAGGTGGAGGCCGGACGGGCCCCGGGCCCTGCGGGAGCGGCACAGCCACATTCTTCCTTTCCCCGGAGGAGCAAGTCCTCGGGCTGCTGAGGGCCCCGGGCACCCCTCAAAGTCAGGTCCCCGTGCCGGAGAGGCAGCGGGGAGGGCGCTGGCCTCGCACAAGGCCAACCTGAGTTCGATCCCTGACATCCCATAAGGTCCCCTGAGCACCGCCAGGAGTCACCCTGGGCGTGACCTGGTGTGACCCCCCCTTCAACAACAACAACAAAAACAGGTCCTGTGAGCTCGCTCGCCACGGAGCCGCCTGGACCCATCACCCCCCGGCGCCAGCCCCGCACCTCCACGGCCTTTGCGAAACCACACGCATTTCTGACAGCCACGCCGCCTGCCCTCACGAACAGGCACCATCTCCGGGGGGGGGGGGTTGGTTTCTGCGGGGATGGCTGGCGTGGATCCCACCCGGGGTGGCCAGGCGCTGCTACTCCAGGCGCAGTGCTCAGGGAGCATCCTGGCAGGCCTCAGGGACCACATGCAGAGCCGAGGATCAGACTGGGGCCTGCCAGGGGCAAGGCACCTAACCCCAGACCAACAGGCCTTGGCTTTTATTTATTTTTTGTTGCGGGGGGTGGGGGATGGGGGTTCCACATCCATGGATGCTCAGGGCTTGCTCCTAGCAGTGCTCGGGACCACATGAAGTCCTAGAACAGAGCCCAGGCCGGCCTGTCTGTAGAGTGGAGAGGCACCAGCCTTGGACCCGGTGCACCTGGGCTCATTCCCTGGCACCTCACAGGACGCCCGGAGCACAGAATCAGGAGTCAGCCCTGAACAGCACTGGGTGTGGCCCAAAAGCCAACATCAGAATCAGACCCAGATTAGACTCGGCAAAGGCCAAGGGACAGGAGGGAGAAGGTGCCTTGCGCCCAGGCCCTGACTCCAGGGCTGGACCCTGTGCTCGGCCACCCGGCCCGGCCACGCAGCGCGCTGGGACAGGTCCACACCCCGCAGGATCCGACCCCCTTCCGGCCCCACTCAGCAGGCAGCAGGCCCGAGCAGGGGAACCCTGACTCTGCAGCCTGCCAGGAGCCCCCCAGTGCCAGCACCACTGAGGCTGTGGGTGGGGAAAGACCCCGCCCCACCCCGCAAGCACCCCCAAAACCCCTGATGCCTCCCGAGCCCCACGGCAAGGCAGCAGTGAGGGCGGGAGAGGGGCACACAGGCGTGCATCCCCGGGGGTCCGCTGCCCGTCCGTGACAGGTCACTCTCTGGGACACCCTCAAAGCTGACTCAACCTTGGCAAGTGGATTTGGGGCACCCACTGGGGTCACTCCAGCAGCAGAGCCGCCACCCGGGCCCCCACCCTGGCCAGAAGCACCCCAGGGTGGCAAGTGCTGAGGTCCCTGGGGCAGGACACGCCCATTACAGGCACACACATGCTTTCACACAGCCCCTCACAGGCGCACACGCTTACACGCCCATATTCACTCACACTCACACACACAGCCCATCACACACACTCACACGTTAACAGCCCATTACACACACATTTGCATGCTTGCATTCACTCACACATACATTCCTATGTACGCTCACACGCACACACACGGTCACACTCACACACTGACTCGCTGTCTCACACTCAAGCACAATCACACACACAAACACACATGTTCACAGACACACACAGACACACACCACCCAGGGGAATGAACACAGGCACATTCACAGCTGCAGTCATTCAGTCTCACGTTCATACTCACACATGCACTCACACAGTCACACACACACACGCGCGCACACACACACACACACACACACACACAGAGAAATGGACACCCCCCACACACACACACCAGGCTCAGGCCAGCTGACAGACCCAGTCCAGCTGCAGACGGGGAGGCCTGAGGACCCCAGTGGAGGGCCCGGCCCGGGCAGGGGGGCTGCAGCCCACAGGCCGCCCACTAGGCCTGGCACTGAGGTCTGGGAAGGCAACATCCACGTCTGACCTGGGGGCCTTGCCAGCATCTGCCCCCCCAGCCCAACTCAAGAGGTGTCCCAGCTGCAAACACAGGACAAGCACTCAGGGGCAGGCCCCCCCCCCCAAGGCGGCAGGGTTTAGCCTGAGGTCACGACCCCACCCCGCCTGGTGCGGGTCTGTAACCCTCCCGAGGGTCCCCAAGCCCCTCCCCTACTCCAACTCCCAATGCCCCCTGGGTCCCTAGACCTCAGCTCTCTCCAATCCTGGCCAGGGGTAGGACCTCCCTCGCCGGAGCGAAGCCATCCTGGGGCGCAGGAAGGTCTCCCCAACCCCACACACCTGGGGACCCGGGCCCGGCCCCGCCCCCAACTCACAGGACTCAACTAAGGGCTCTAAAGTGACAGGAGCGACCACGTGACTCCACCAGGGAGACACCCCGCCCTCCACCCTCCCTAGTGCCTCAGTTGCCCCAGCAACTAGAGGAACCCCCAAATCCACAGAGCCAAGCCCAAGGTGAGCCAGCCCTCGGGGGCCGCCCCACCCCCTCCATCCCAGGGCCCTCCAGAACGCGGAGTCGGCGGGGTCTGCGCCCCTCCCTGGGGCCCCGTCGCAGGACCCTGGGAGTGTGGGGGGCTCCTGACACCTTCGAGCGACCGGGAGGGGAGCCCCGAGTCCTCCCCGCACCCCCGCGGCTGTGCTGGGGCACAGGACAGCCGAGAAGACCCTGGGGAACCCCTCTTCTCCCCGGACCCGGCCGCCGCCACCCCGCGCCCCGAAACGCCCACGTACGCCCCAGGAGCCCGCAGCAGCGCGCACCCCGCGCCCCGGGAACCTGCAGGACCCCCGAGACCCCTCCAAGCCCCAGCCCAGACACCCCGCCCCGCAGTGGGGATTCCTCGACGTGCAGACCACGCCCCCGACGTGCACCCGTCCTTCGCCCTGGGACCCCCCCGCCGAGCCCCCGCCAAATGTCCCCTGGGGACCCCATGGTGGGCAGACCGAGCCTGAGAAATGCACGCGAGCCCCCGCCCCCTCCCCGCCCAAGAGGCCCTGGGTGGGAGAGGAGGCGCCCCCGCGCCCGCCAGCGGCCCCCGCCGCCTTTCCCCGCGGACGCGCGCGGCGGGGGCGCGCACACACGCGCGCGAGCGGGGACGCGGGGGCGCGCACGCCTACCTCGCGCGTGGTCACCTCCTCGCGCTCCGAGATCTTGACGAGCAGCCGGTCGTTCTCCAGCTCGAGCGCGCGGACGCGGTCGATGTAGTGCGCCAGGCGGTCGTTGAGCTCGCGCAGCTCCTCCTTCTCCTGCAGCCGCGACAGGCGCGTGGGCGACAGCGGCGTGGCCGGCCCCGCGCGGCCGGGCAGCGGCGTGGCCATGGCGGCGGCTCGCGGCCTGCGCGGCTCGGGACGGCGGCCGCCCGGCGGGCTCATTCAATCCGCGCCGCGGCAAGATGGCGCCGCCGTCTCCGCCCGCCCGCCCGTCGGCGTCCCGCCGCGCGCGGGGCCTGCTGGGAGATGGAGTCCGCCGCCCCGCGCGCGGGCTGCTGGGACTGGTAGTCCCGCGGGGCACGCCGGGAAATGAAGTCCACCTTCCACTCCGGAGCGGAGGGGCTGCAGCTCAGGATCTCCGCCTGGATGGCGCCCGCGCCCGCCTCTGTAGAGTCTTTGGACCATGCCCGGGCCTCTTGCAATGCGCCCCCCGTCCTTCTCTGAGCATTGCAAGAGGAACAGCTGCATGTCCCCCCAAAATGATGCCAGTAGTGGTAGCACCTGTCAGCGCCAGCCACCAAAAAAGGCAAACAGGGGGCTGGAACGAGTAAGAGCGTTTGCCTTGCACGCCGCCAACCCGGGTTCGATTTCCAGCATCTATAAAGGTACCCGAGCACCGCCAGGAGTGATTCCTGAGTGCAGAGCCAGGAGTAAGCCCTGAGCATCGCCGGGTGTGACCCAAAAAGCAAAAAAAATTTAAAAAAGCCGAACAGACAATGACAGGGCCAGAGCAATTGAGCACAGCAGGTAAGGCGCTTGCTTGCCTAGCACACGAAGAGTCGGGTTCAATCCCCGGCACCACATTTGGTTTTCTGAGCGCCGCCAGGAGTGATCCCCGAGTAACTGTTGAGTGTGGCCCCAAACCCAAAGCAAACAACGCAACAAGTTATCTGCCCATAGATTCCTTGGTTGCTTCGATCCTCGGATCTGCCTGAGTGTTCTTTCTACCTGGAGCTTCCGTCCTCCTCCAACACCCTTGGAGAAGGTGGACCGGATGCGAGACAGCCTTTAGGTGACCCCAGAAAATGGCAGGTGGAACAAAATCCCCCCAGACTGCACAGTTAGAAGCCCAAGCATCCCCAATCCTAAAACTCAAGGTTTCAGTATCTGTATTACAAATCACAATGCCCACAAGGAGAGAGAGAGAGAGAGAGAGAGAGAGAGAGAGAGAGAGAGAGAGAGAGAGAGAGAGAAGAAAGAAAGGTGAATGAATGACATAGAGGCAGGCAGGGGGTGGAGGCTGGGGTGACAGGAGAAAAACTGGGGACCTTGGTGGTGGAAAATGTACACTGGTGAAGGTATGTGTGTTGGAATATTGACTGAAACACAATCATTATCAAATTTGTCACTGTATCTCCCGGTAACTTAATTTTAAAAAAAGATACAGGTGAACAATAGCTAAAAGAAAAGATGCTCAACATCACTCATCACCAAACAGATGCGGGTCAAGCTCAGAACAAGGCATCACGTCACATCTGCTTGAATGGCTGCTATCAAAAAGAAATAGCAATTACCAGCGAGGAAATGGAGAAAATGGAGTCGCCGCATACTGCTGGTGAGACTGAAAAGTCCTGCACAGGGCCGGAGCGATAGTCTGGTGGGAAGGGCGCTTGCCTTGCACGAAGCCAACCCTGGCTCCATTCTCAGCATCCCATATGGTCCCCTAAGCACCAGGAGTGACTCCAGAGCGCAGAGCCAGGAAGAACCCCTGAACGTCGCCGGGTATGACCCAAAATTTTTTTGAAAAAATAAAAGAAAAGAAGAAATACTGAAAAATCATAGCTACAGTGAAAAACAAGTAAGGGAGTTTTTTCTTTTTGGGTCACACCCAGCGATGCACAGGGGTTACTCCTGGCTCTGCACTCAGGAATTACCCCTGGCGGTGCTCAGGGGACCCTATGGGATGCTGGGAATCGAACCTGGGTCGGTCGCGTGCAAGGCAAACGCCCTACTCGCTGTGTTATTGCTCCAGCCCCCAGGGAGTTATTTTTTTTAAATAAAAAAAATTAGAACTCTCATCCATTAAAAAATAAAAATTGGGGCCGGAGCGATAGCACAGCAGGTAGGGCGTTTGCCTTGCACGCGGCCGACCCGGGTTCGATCCCCGGCATCCCATATGGTCCCCCAAGCACCGCCAGGAGTAATTTCTGAGTGCAAAGCCAGGAGTAACCCCTGAGCATCGCTGGGTGTGACCCAAAAAGCAAAAATAAAATAAAATAAAATAAAATAAAAATAAAAATAAAAAAAGAACTCAGGCAGGACCGAGTTCTAAGAGTGTCTTCCCAAAGTTGGGGGATGGGGGAGCCCGCCTCCTGTTTTCTGCCCCCCAGAACAAAGACAAGAAAGAAGTGGTCTGGAGAGACAGTACAGCGGGGAAGGCGCTACTTTCCTTGCACGCGGCTGATCCAGGTTCCATCCCCTGCACCCCTGAGCCCCTCCCCCCCAGCCCTTTTAGCTGTGATCCAAAAACCAAACGGTCTGGGGAGTATGGAGGGTCTTGGAGCTAGCCCCAAATGTGAATTACGGGTGACGTGGGGTCTGCTCTCCTACCTGCGCCCCAACTCTTGGCTGCAGCCCCTCCCAAAGCTCCTGACCCCTCCAGGCCACAGGCAGAGCAGAATCCTGACGGGGGGGTGTGGGGGGGAAGGGGGATCCCCCTCCACCTACCACCCACTAATGGCCTGGGGTGTCCCAGCAGCCAATGGCTGTTGCCCACCCCACACCCCCAGCTTCCCTCCCCTTCCTGGAACCCCAGGACGCGGCTGGACTCCAAGCCCCAGAAAGCCCCGCGTGGCCTGGAGTGGGGCCGGCCGCCTCGGGGCGGAGTCGCCGCTTTTGAATTTTGGCGCTGAGAGGGCGGAGCCGGGCTCAGCCTGACCCATCCCTGCATCCCCCGCCCCCGAAACCCTGGGTAGCGGGGCGCGAGAAACTGAGGCACGAGAGCGCGCGACCCGGGACGCACACGCGGCCCCCCACTCCCCCGATAGGAGTGTCGCCGTGCGGGGACTCGAACCTGCGACCCTCTGAGCCCGGGTCGCTGGAGTGAACGGTCCGCTTTGGACGCGGGGGATGCGTGGGTCGGGGGGGAGGGGAGGTCCCCTCCCTAGAACTGGACAGTCCCGCCTCGTCGCCCGCGCCCCGCGCCCGAGTTTGGCGCCACATTTTTCAAATGTCTCCGTGCAACGGCTCATGTGTTGGCTGCCAGCCCGGGTCGCGAAGCCCTGAGCCAGGAAGTTCCCACCCCCTCTCCCGCCCCCGCCACACTCACCCCTACCCCATCCCCAGCTCTGGCGTGGGAAGGGGTGAGGGGGTAGGACTCGGGGATTCTGGGCACTGCGGGGGTGCAGGTGCCCACTCTGGAGCCCGAATCACAAGAATTCAGATTCTAGGTTTTGGACTTTGATTTGGGGACCCACCCAGTGATGCTCAAGGCTGATTCCCGGCGGGGCGCAGGGGGGAAACAGAACCCCGAGTCTGCCCCGTGCAAACCCAGCGCCTCCCCGCTACGCTATCGCTGTGGCTCCCTGGGTTTCAGTTTTGGTTTTGGTTTTGATATTCTAAAATCTGAGTCTTAGGAGGACCCTGATTGTGACGCCTAGATTGGGCCAGGGGACGGGGGGGGCGGGGGGGGGGGCGGGGGGTAACGGGTCCAGGTTCAGAAGATCTGGGATTCTGGATTGGATTTGGGGGGGTTGGGGGGAGTTAGGGGTGTCTCAGATTCTGAACCCAGACATCAGAATCTGGGATGGGAAGTGGGGAGGTATAGCCTGGAATCCCTGCTGAACCGTCTTTTGTCACTGGGGGTGGGGCCACACCCAGCAGTGCTCAGGGCTGACTCCTGGCTCTGTGCTCAGGGAATCATTCCAGGCACTGTCCAGGGGACCCTAGGGGGCACCTGGACCGAATTCTTTGGTCACCAAGGCAAGGCCTTCCGTACTGTACTCTCTTTCTGCATTCAGAATTGCCTGTTTAAAAACGATGATAGGTAGGGCTAGAGCAGTAGCACAGCAGGTAGGGCGGGCGTTTGCCTTCAATTAATTTATTGAATCGGGCCGGAGCGATAGCACAGCAGGTAGGGCATTTGCCTTGCAAGCGGGCGACCCGGGTTCGATCCCCGGCATCCCATATGGTCCCCCAAGCACTGCCAGGAGTAATTTCTGAGTGCAAAGCCAGGAGTAACCCCTGAGCATTGCTGGGTGTGACCCAAAAAGCAAAAAAAAAAAAAATTATTGAATCACTGTGAGATAGTTACAAGCTTTCATGTTTGGGTTACAATCTCACAATGATCAAACACCCATCCCTCCACCAGTGCATAGTCCCCACCACCAATATCCCGTGTATACCCCCCCTTTCCCACCCCCCCCAGGAGTAATTCCTGAGTGCAGAGCCAGCACTAACCCCTGAGCATCGCCGTATGTGACCCAAAAAGCCAAAACTTTTTTTAAAATTTAAAAGGGTTGGGGCTGGAGTGATAGCACAGCTGGTAGGGCGTTTGCCTTGCACGCGGCCAATCTGGATTTGATTCCCAGCATCCTTATAGGGTCCCCCGAGCACAGCCAGGAGTGATTTCTGAGTGCATGAGCCAGGAGTAACCCCTGTGCATCGCCGGGTATGACTCAAAATGCAAAAAAAAAAAAAAAAAAGGGTTGGGGCTGGAGTGATAGCACAGCGGGTAGGGCACTTGCCTTGCACGTGGCTGACCTGGATTCGATTCCCAGCATCCCATATGGTCCCCTGAGCACTGCCAGGAGTGAATCCTGAGTGCAAAGCCAGGAGTAACCCCTGAGCATCGCTGGGTATGACCCAAAAAGAAAAAAAAAAAGAAAAAATTTTAAAGGGTGTACAGGGGCCAGAAAAAATAGTACAATGGTTAGGGCATTTGCCTTACATGAGGCAGACCCAGGTTTGATGCCCAGCATTCCATAGGTACCCTGACTGCAGCCAGAGCCAGGAGTAATCCCTGAGCTCAGAGCCAGGAGTAACTCCTAAGTATCACTGCGTGTGACCCAGAAAAAGAAAAAGAAGAAGAAGAAGAAAAAAGGATGTGCAGCAGGGAAGGTGTTTTCCCAGCCCAGTGCCAACCCGAATTCAACCCCAACACCCCATACAGGACCCCCCCCACCCCGCGGGCACCGTCAGGTTGCTTATCCCGGAGCACAGAACTAGGATTAAACTCTTGAGTGCAGCTGGGTGTGGTTCAGAAACAAAGAAAACAAATGATAGTTATAATTAATATTATTATATGACTTTAGAGTTTTAGCTAGAGGGAAACTATGTTGCAATACGCATATGTATCATATCCCGGCCTCAGACTTATGCAATGTTACATGTCAGTTAAGTCTCAATTGAGTAAGAACACTTAAAAAATATATGAGCTTACTATGGGCGGAGCCATAGTAAGGCGGGCCAACGAGGTTTCTAGCCCCAGCATCCCATATGGTCCCTGAACGTTGCCAAGAATAACCCCTGAGGGGCTGGAGTGATAGTACAGCGAGTAGTTCATTAGCCTTTGCACGCAGCCAACCGAGGTAGGATTCCCAGCATCCCATATGGTCCCCCGAGCACCGCCGTTGGGAGTAATTCCTGAGTGCAGAGCCAGGAGTAACCCCTGTGCATCTCCAGGTGTGACCCAAAAAGAAAAAAAAAAAGAATAACCCCTGATATGATTGAAACCCAATCATGAACAGCTTTGAAACTGTATCTCTGAAACTGTATCTTGAAGTGACTCATTTAAATAATAAAAAAAAACAGCATCTCTTGATGTGTGGTGAACCACCCTCCCCATATACATTTGGGCCACCTATGCTGCCTTTGATTTTTTTTTTCTTTTTGGGTCAACCCGGCGATGCTCAGGGATTACTCCTGGTCTGCACTCAGCAATCGCTCCTGGCAGTGCTCGGGAGACCCTATGGGATGCTGGGAATCAAACCCGGGTTGGCCGTGTGCAAGGCAAACGACCTACCCGCTGTGCTATCACTCCAGCCCTGCATTGGTTTTTTCTTTCTTTTTGGGTCACACCTGGCGAATGCACAGGGGTTACTCCTGGCTCATGCACTCAGGAATGACTCCTGGCGGTGCTCGGGGGACCCTATGGGATGCTGGGAATCAAACTCGGGTTTGCCGCGTGCAAGGCAAACGCCCTGCCCGCTGTGCTATCGCTCCAGCCCCCTGCATTTTTTTTTTAACCACACCTGGCGGTGCTTCTCAGGAGTCACTCCTGGAGGTACTTTGGGGTGCATGGGATGGAGCCAGGATGGAGTCACCTTCAGAGCAAGTTTCTTACCTCCAGCTCTTAGCCACAACATTGTTAAGAGTACAAAGGGCGGTATTTAGGGGCTGGAGGGATAGTACAGTGGGTAGAGGGTTTGCCTGGCACGCAGCTGAACTGGGTTCAATCCTTGACATCCCATAGGGTCCCCCTGAGCGCGGCCAGGAATAATTCCTGAGCACAGAGCCAGGAGTCATATGTATCTGTAGGTTTTTTGTTGTTGTTTGGGGGTTTGGGGAGGTTTTATTGTGGAGGGAGATAGTTTGGGGGCCACACTCGGCTATGCTCAGGGGTAACCCCCGGCTCTGGATTCAGGAATCACTCCTGGCAGTGCTCAGGGGACCCTATGAGGTGCTGGAGATCAAACCTGGGTGGGCCACCTGCAATACAAATGCCTGACCCAGGATACTATTGTTGTAATGAGAATTCGCTTCATCATTGGGGCTGGAGCGATAGCACAGCGGGTAGGGCGTTTGCCTTGCACGCGGCCGACCCAGGTTCGATTCCCAGCATCCCATATGGTCCCCTGAGCACCGCCAGGAGTAATTCTTGAGTGCATAAGCCAGGAATAACCCCTGAGCATTGCCAGGTGTGACCCCCCCCCAAAAAAAGAGAATTCGCTTCATCAAGTGCATCGAGACAGTCATGACTGAGAACAAGAGGATCTATTTACACAGTTGTTCAGCCTGGTGGATCTAAGCAGGCGAGAACCACAAGCCTCAGACAAAATGCGGGACCGTGGGGCTGAGGTGATAGTACAGCGGGGAGAGCGCTCGCCTTGCACACGGCTGACCCCTGTTCAATCCCCGACTTCCCATAGGGCCCCGAGAGCCCCGTCAGGAGTGATTCCTGAGTACAGAGCCAGGAATAACCCCTGAACATCGCCGGGTCACTGTCACTGTCATCCCGTAGCTCATCTATTTGCTCGAGCGGGCACCAGTAATGTCTCCATTGTGAGACTTCTTGTTACTGTTTTTGGCATATCGAATACGTCACGGGGAGCTTACCAGGCTCTGCCTGTGGGAGAGATACTCTTGGTAGCTTGCTGGGCTCTCCGAGAACATCACCGGGTATGACCAAAAAAGTCAAAATAAAAAACCAAAACGCATTAGCCTGTGGACCTGAGAGAGAGGAAGGTAGGTACGGAGTTTGCCTGGTTTCAATCCCCGCCATCACCACCAGGAGTCACTGCAGAGCCAGAAATAACCCCTGAGCTGAGCACTGGGTTTGAATGCTCAGAAATCAAGAAAATTTGGAGAGATTTCGAGAGTCTTAATTCCTAAACTATTTCTCCGGTCCCGGTAATAACTTTCTTTCTTTCTTTCTTCTTTCTTTTTTTTCTTTCTTTCTTTCTTTCTTCTTTCTTTCTTTCTTCCTTTTTCTTCCTTCCTTCCTTCCTTCCTTCCTTCCTTCCTTCCTTCCTTCCTTCCTTCCTTCCTTCCTTTCTTTCTTTCTTTCTTTCTTTCTTTCTTTCTTTCTTTCTTTCTTTCTTTCTTTCTTTCCAGGAGAGGGTCCACACCGGGCAGTGCTCAGGGCTGACTCGGATCATTCCTGGCGGGTTCAGGAGACACTATGGGGTGCAGCAGGGGCCCAAAACCAGCTGCAAGGTAAGCACCCTGCCCAGTATACAATATTGCTCCAGCAATATCTGCTGTTGTTGTTACTTAGGGCCACACCCGGAGGTGTGCTCAGGGCTTTACTCCTAGCTCTGTCCTCTGGAATTACTCCTGGCAATGGTCAGGATGCGAGGAATCGCAAGGCGAGCGACCTGCCCGCTGTAGTTTTATTTTATTATTTTTGTTTCTTTTTTTTTCCTTTGGGGTCACATCCAGTGATGCTCAGGGGTTACTCCTGGCTCTGCACTCAGAAATTACTCCTGGCGGTGCTGGGGATTACTATGGGATGCCGGGGATCTAACCCAGCTCAGCCTCGTGCAAGGCAAATGCCCTACCCTCTGTACTACCGCTCCGGACCCCCTTTTCTTTCTTTCTTTCTTTCTTTCTTTCTTTCTTTCTTTCTTTCTTTCTTTCTTTCTTTCTTTCTTTCTTTCTTTCTTTCTTTCTTTCTTTCTTTCTTTCTTTCTTTCTTTCTTTCTTTCTTTCTTTCTTTCTTTCTTTCTTTCTTTTTGGTTTTGGGGCCACACCCGGCAATGCTCAGGGCTAACTCCTGACTCTGCACTCAGGGATCCCTCTTGGCAGGGTCAGGGAGCCCTATGGGATGCCGGGGATCGAACCCCGGTCCGCTGGATGCAAGGCCAGGGCCATGACAAGTTGGTTTTCCCAGGAACGTGGAGCGTCTCAGAGACGGGAAGTCACCGACCCAAGGGCACACCTCGGGAGGGATGAGGCTGAGTTCCGCCTCCTGGGGGGTGAGGAGGGCTGCCCTGAGACCACCCCTGCCCACGCCCCGCACATCCTGTCCTCCCCCCAACCGTCTCGGAGTTCAGCCCTGAGTCACCTCCCCTAGGAGAAAGCTGACCGCGGGCCAGGACTCACTCCCGGCAGACAGACCCAGACCCCTGATGTCAGCGCCGCTTCCTGGCGCGCCCGAGAAATTCACGGGCCGCCGCCCTCGCCGCTCTGAGCTCATCCCCAGCCCCAGACGTCGCGGGGGTCCCCTGGGCTCTTGCACGGCAGCAAGGGCTCCCCCAAGGGCGCGCCAGCTAGGACAGGGGCCCTCCTACATTCTGTCTCTTAAAAAAAAAATGGTTTGGGTTTGTTTTTGTTTTGGGGCCACACCCGGCGATGCTCAGGGCTGACTCCGGGCTCTGCACTCAGCAATAGTGACCCTGTGAGACAACGCAGATCGAACCCAAGTCTATGACATGCAAAGCAAGCTCCCTCCCTGCTGCCCTACCTATCGCTCCAGACCCCCGATTTTTTTTTCATTTTTTGGGTCACACTCGGCGATGCACAGGGGTTACTCCTGGCTTTGCACTCAGGAATTACCCCTGGCAGTGCTCAGGGGACCCTATGGGATGCTGGGAATCGAACCCAGGTCGGCCTCGTGCAAAGCAAATGCCCTATCCGCTGTGCTATCGCTCCAGCCCCTTGGTTTTTGTTTTGAGGGCTACAACCAGTGGTGCTCAGGGGTTACTCCTGGCTCTGTGCTCAAGAGTCACTCCTGGCGATGCTCAGGGGAACCTATGAGATGCCTGGAACCGAACCCTGAGTTGTGCTAGGCCAGTGCCCTCCCCGCTGTACTATCGCTTCGGTCCTGCATCTTTTGCTTTTGCTTTTGTTTTGGGGTTACACTCCGTTGTGCCCAGGGTTTACTCCTGCCTCTGCACTTGGGAATTACTCCTGGCTGTGCTCTGGGACCTGTGGGATGCCAGGGATCGAACCCCCATCTGCCACGTGCAAAGCAAGCTCTCTCCCTTGCCGCCCTAGGGCTCCAACCCCCAATTTTTTTTGTTTTTTGTTTTTGGGCCACATCCGGCCATGCTGGGGCTGACTCCTGACTCTGTGCTCAGGGATTAATAAAAATAAAAATAATAAAATAAATAAAGGTTTCAGTTCCATGCCCAGCAAAACCCTGAGGCTCCTAATTTGTTCTAGAAGGGAATCCTAATTGCCTCCTGAATAGATCGACCCCCCCCTCAACTTTCTAGAAACTTGGGGAGTGCCCAGCAGCTAAGGAAGGGCAATATCCTAAAAATAATAATAATAATTAAAAAAATAAAAGCAGGGGCCGGAGCGATAGCACAGCGGGTAGGGCATTTGCCTTGCACACGGCCGATCTGGGTTCGATCCCCGGCATTCCCATATGGTCCCCCAAGCACCGCCAGGAGTAATTCCTGAGTGCAAAGCCAGGAGTAACCCCTAAGCATCGCTGGGTGTGACCCAAAATAAATAAATAAATAAACAAATAAACAAATAAATAAATAAATAAAAAGCAGAGGGTTGGGGCCGGAGTGATGGCACAGCGGGTAGGGCGTCGCCTTGCACGTGGCCGACCCGGGTTCGATCCCCGGCATCCCATATGGTCCCCCAAGCACCGCCAGGAGTAATTCCTGAGTGCATAGCCAAGAGTAACTCCTGAGCATTGCTGGGTGTGACCCAAAAAGAAAAAAAAAAGCAGGGGGTTGATAGTCAATCTACTGTGCTAGGGGTAGCTGGGATGGAGAGAGGAGCACTAAATAAATGATGGTGGGAGGATCGCTCCGGAGAGTAAATGCATGTTGAAAGTAGACTATGCATCAAACAGGATGTTGTTTTGTTACCTGAATTGCAAACCATAACACACAAAAGGACAGAGCCGGTAATAGGGATTGTGCCTGCCACAGAGGTAGGAGGTGGGAAGGGGTGAGGGTGAGGGGAGGGATACTGGGAACCTTGGGGGTGGAGAATGGGCACTGGTGGAGGGATGGGTACTTGAATATTGTTTGACTGAAACACAATCATGAAAGTCCATAAGTCTGTAAATGTATCTCATGATGATTCACTAAAACAAAAAACAATATGGTTGAAAAAAATAAATAAATAAATAAAAGCAGGGGGGCTGGAGCGATAGCACAGCAGGTAGGGTATTTGCCTTGCATGCGGCCAACCTGGGTTCGATTCCCAGCATCCCATAGGGTCCCCCAAGCACCACCAAGAGTAATTCCTGAGTGCAGAGCCAGGAGTAACCCCTGTGCATTGCCAGGTGTGACCCAAAAAGCAAAAATAAAAGCAGGATCCTGGGTAGGAGAAATAGCTCAATGGCTAGAGCTCAGACCTTGGAAGTAGGAGGCCAGGGTTTGCTATAACCTGGCACCCCAGGGTTTCCTGGATTCACCACCTCTGGCCCCAAAAAGTTCCATCCCCAGCATCCCTTAGGCACCCCCGAGCACCAGCAGTGATTTCTGAGTGCAGAGTCAGGAGTAACCCCTGAGCACCAACCAGGTGTGCCGCCCCCCAAAAAAATACTGCAACATGGAGTGAGAGCAATAGTACAGCTGGTAACGCAACATGGTACAGCTAGAGGGTGTTTGCCTTCCACGAAGCCGGCCCGCGTTCAGTCCTAGGCACACCATAGGGTCCTCCAAACACCACCAGGAGTGACCCCTAAGCTCAGAATCAGGAGTCAGTCTTAAAGGTTGCCAGGTGTGGCCCTAAAACCACACACACACACACACACACACACTCATACATACACACACACTCACACACTCTAAAGGGCAGGAGTGATAGGACAGAGGGGAGGGTGTTTCCCTTGCACACCGCTGACCTGGGTTCAATCCCCAGTATTCCAAAGGGTCCCTTGAGCATCACCAAGAGTGATTCCTGAGGGGCTGGAGTGACAGTACAGCGGAGACGGAGTTTGCCTTACACGCGGCTGACCCGGGTTCGATTCCCAGCATCCCATAGGGTCCCCTGAGCACCACCAGGGGATAATTCCTGAGTGCAAAGCCAGGAGTAACCCCTGTGCATCGCCGGGTGTGACCCAATAAGAAAAAAAAAAAAAGAAGGAGAAGAAGAAGAAGAGTGATTCCTGAGTCAGGAGTCAGCCCTGAGCATCGCCGGGTGTGGCCCCCAAGCAAACAAAAACCAAAACAAATCAAGACACCAAGGGAAGGAGAGAGAATGGGGCAGGTGGCTCACAGGTTAGAGCACATGCCGTGCCCAGGAGGCCCTGGGTTTGGTCTCGGCACCACCTGCGGCCCGGAGCCCCACCAGGAGCCCGGCAGGCGGCCACCAGGATCCCGCATGCAGCTGCCTCTATCTATCAGAACAACAACAAAAGCCAGAAACCAGAGAGAGGACTTATCTTGCCTTCTTTTCTCTTTGAGGTTTTGGGCCACACCCAGCTGTGCTCAGGGCTCACCTTGGTGCGCTCAGGGTCCCCTTGCAGGGTGGTGGGGATCGAACCCCAGTGGGCTGCGTGCAAGGTTAGCCCCCACAACCCGCCCCTGCTGTGCTGTCCCTCCAGCTCCGAGATGACTCATCTTCATGATCAGTGACCCAGCCTGGCACGTTGCACCCAAGATCTCCACGGTGACCTCACCCTCACCCCCCAGCCGGTCGTGGCTGCCGAGGGCAAGGAGCCGTATCCACACCTTTCCGTGCCTACGCCGTGGATCCCCGCAGATGGCGCATCCGGTCAGTGCCTGGGAAACCCAGCTTCTTGGGGCTGGGGAAAGTGAGAGTGGGAATTACCCAGCGATGCTCAGACTCCCCGTGGTGGATTCGAGATGCCAAAAACAGTAACAACAAGTCTCACCATAGAGACGTTACTGGCGCCCGCTCGAGTAAATCGATGAGCAACGGGATGACAGTGACAGTGACGGCTCAGGGGCTACTCCTGGCTCTGCTCTCACGAACCACCTTGGGGGACCCTGTAGGACGCTGGGGACAGAACCCCGGTCACTCTTTCTTCAGTTCAGCCCTAAAGCACTTCTTTTTTTGGGGGGGTCAGGAGTCACATCCAGCCAGGGATTAATTAGCCCTGGCTCTGCACTCAGGAATTACTCCTGGAGGTGCTTGGGGGACCATATGGAATGCTGGGGATCGAACCCAGGTCAGCCGCGCACAAGGCAAACACCCTACCCACTTGTACTATGGCTCCGTCCCCCTAATGTGCTTTTTTTGGGGGGAGTCACACCCAGCGATGCTCAGGGGCTACTCCTGGCTCTGTACTCAGGAATTACTCTTGATGGTGCTCAGGGGACCCTATAGGATGCTGGGAATCGAACCCGGGTCGGCTGCGTGCAAGGCAAATGTCCTACCCGCTGTGCTATCGCTCCAGCCCACCCCCCACCACCACCATGAGCTTCTTGCATCTTGCACACAGCTGACCTGGGTTCACACAGATATGCATGAGCTCTCTCTCTCTCTGTCTCTGTTTCTGTCGGTCTCTATCTCTGTCTCTGTCTCTGTCTCTCTCTCTCTCTCTCTTTCTCCCCGCTCTGCACTCAGGAATTACTCCAGTCTACAGCTACAGTTCAGGCTGATTCCCCTTCCCGAGCACTCCCCCGCCACCCCCCCCCACACCGCTGTCTAGATGTCAAACATCCGCCCAGACTTGCACCCCGAGGCTATCTTGCAATGTCATCTGGGAAGTGCGTGGCCCTGACCCCATAATTCTGCCTTCCTGTCTCTCCGCCTTCCTCTGGAAACCTTCCTTCAGTAGCTTCTAGGTAGCACTGAGAGACAGGACAGCCGGGAGGGCGCTTGCCTTGCATGTGGCTCATCAGGGACTCGAACCCGGCACCCCATATAGGGTCCCCCCCAAGGACTGCCAGGAGTCATCCCGGAGCACAGAGCCAGGAATAACTCCTGAGCATCTTGGGCTGCGGCCCCCAAACCAAATGCTCACTACCTGCTTCCTGATGGAACAGCAGTGGGTTCATTTCAGGTTAATTTCCGAAGACAAAAGCCTTTTCTTGCCAACTGGGTGTGGATTAAACCCCTTTTCCTGCTTGGGCTGGCTCCCCCGGCACCCACACACCTGGTACGGGGAAGGTAGTGGTATGGAAGGAGTCACCCTCTGTCCGTGGGGCTCCCTAGCCTGGGGCGGACAGGGAAAGTCTTGGGGTGCAAACTAGAGCAAAGAAGACTTGAATATAAATTTGGGGTTGGTGAGTGCGCACATGCGCTCTCATGCGTGGTCCCCGGGGCCATGCCCGCCTGGCAATACTCGGCCACCAGGCTGGCATTTCAGTGGTAGAGTCTGAGAGCGTAACCCAGCTCAGGCCTCGTTTTGCCGCCTCCGTGGCCTTAGGGGTCCTCCAGAGCTGAACCTGGGCTTACATGGGGACCATGTGTTTCTGGGGGTCAACTGGGGTCAGGCACAAGCAAGATAGGTGTCTTAACTGGCTTATTATCTCTCTCCTGCCTTTCACGAGGCTGACCCGAGTTCGATTCCTCCGCCCCTCTCGGAGAGCCCGGCAAGCTACTGAGAGTATCGCGCCCGCACGGCAGAGCCTGGCAAGCTTCCCGTGCGTATTGGATATGCCAAAAAACAGTAACAATAAGTCTCTCGATAAGAGATGTTACTGGTGCCCGCTGGAACAAATTGATGAGCAATAGGATGACAGTGATCAATTAATGTATAAGAGGGCTGGAGCGATAGCACAGTGGGTGGGCGTTCGCCTTTCACAGTGACAGTGATTATCTCTCCAGCCTCTGTCCAATTCTATAGGGTGTTTTTTTTTTTTCTTTTTGGGTCACACCCGGCAATGCACAGGGGTTACTCCTGGCTCTGCACTCAGGAATTACCCCTGGCGGTGCTCGGGGGACCCTATGGGATGCTGGAAATCGAACCCGGGTTGGCCCCCGGGTTGGCCGCGTGCAAGGAAAACACCCTACCCACTGTGCTATCACTCCAGCACCCACTCTGTCCAATTCTAAAGTAAATGTTATTTGGGTTGATTGGATTTTTGTTTGTTTGTTTGTTTGTTTGGGGGCCACACCTAACTCTGCACTCAGACAATCATTCCTGGTAGTACTTGGGGGACCCTATGGGGTGCCAGGAACGAACCTGGATTGCATGTGTAAAAACCAAGCGCCCTGCCTGCTGCACTATTTCTCTGGCTCTAAATTTTAATTTTTCATAAAACATTGCATGTGAGGGGCTGGAGCGATAGCACAGCGGGTAGGGTGTTTGCCTTGCACGCAGCCGACCCAGGTTCAATTCCCAGCATCTCATATGGTCCCGGAGCACCACCAGGAATAATTTCTGAGTGCGTGAACCAGGAGTAATCCCTAAGCACCGATGGGTGTGACCCAAAAAGAAAAAAGAAAAAAAAACATTGCATGTGACTACTGTTTATCTTGGTGACTTGAGGGTTGTTTATTTTTTTGTTTTTAATTTTGGCTTTTTGAATCACACCTGGCAATGCTCAGATGTTACTCCTGACGCTTCACTCAGGAATTACTCCTGGCAGTGCTCAGGAAATGATATGGGATGCTGGGGATCAAGCCCAGGTTGGTCATGCATGCGCAAGGCAAATGCCCTCCCCGCTCCAGCCCTGCTGACCTGAGTTTTGCAGTATTCTCTTGAGAGCTGCGCCAGAGGCAAATGTCTCACTGGCCTCATCCTAAATCTGTGGCTCAGGTTTCAATAAAACTTTATTGACCGGGGGCTGGAGTAACAGTACAGCAGGTAGGGTATTTGCCTTGTGTGCAGCCAACCTGGGTTCAATCCTGACACCCGTATGGTCCTCTGAGCACCACCACGGGTCACTTCTGAGCCTAGAGAGGAAATAGTCCCTGAGTCATAGTGCGTGGCCTCATCTGTGGCCCTGGTTTCATTAAAACTTTATTGGCCAAGGGGCTGGAGCGATAGCACAGTGGGTAGGGCGTTTGCCTTGCACTCAGCAAACCCGGGTTCGATTCCCAGCATCCCATAGGGTCCCCTGAGCACCGCCAGGGGTAATTCCTGAGTGCAGAGCCAGGAGTAACCCCTGTGCATTGCCGGGTGTGACCCAAAAAGCAAAACAAAACAAAACAAAACTTTATTGGCCAAACTGGTATATACAAAAGTGAGAGGGTAGAAGAAATTCCGTGTTTACCAAAAGTATATTAATAGGGTCAGAGAGATAGTAAACCTCTCTGCTATCTCTCTGACCATCTCTCCCTGACTCCACCCAACCAGAGAGAGAGAGAGAGAGAGAGAGAGAGAGAGGTGGTGGAGAGTTCATATACTGCTGGAGCAGAATCTATGTCAGGAATGACAAAATTCTTTGGGTTTAGAGAATGATGATGGTTCCCCAACATTATGTGTTTATTTATTTACTTTTCCTGTTTGTTCATTATTGGGCCACACCCTATGGTGCTCAGGGGTCACTCTGGGGAGCTCTAGGAACCCTATGTGGGTGTGGGGACTGAAACCTGGGTTAGCCTTGTGCAAGGCAAAAAACGCCCTCCCCGCTGGATTATCACTCAGCCCAGCTGTGAGTGTATTAAATTCCACTGATTTGAACACTTATCAACACTCAAAACTACATACACAGGACCAGAGACAAAATTACTTGCACAACAGGTGAGGTATTTGTCTTTGTTTGTTTGTTTTTTGCGTTTTGGGTCACACCTGGCAATGCTCAGGGGTTACTCCTGGCTCTGCACTCAGGAATTACTCCTGGGGTGCTCAGGGAACAATATGGGATGCTGGAAATCGAACCCAGGTTGGCCTCATGCAAGGCAAACACCCTACTCGCTGTGCTATTGCTCCGGCCCAGGAGGTGTTTGTCTTGCACATGGTCTATCCAACTTCCATCCTGGGAAACCCGTAAGATCCCCTGAGACACCAGCAGGGACCCCTGAGTCCAGGGGCAAGAGTCAGTACTGAGCACCACTGGGTGTGAATCCAAAACAACAAAATTATGCACATACACGCTCGCGTGTGCGCGCACATACACACACACACACACACTTCTGCCCAGAGGCAAACACCTTCAGGCAGAAGTTTGTAGATTTATCTTATTTGTAAATTTGAGAGGTGCTATACCCAGTGCCCTTTTAGCAGGCCCCAGGAGTAACCCCTGTGCATTGCCGAGTGTGACCCAAAAAAAGCAAAAAAAAAAAAAAAAGAGGCTGCTGGGAACCCCGCCAGGACCAGCGTGTGTGGGGGGCCAGGGCTGGGCTCCTGTACCTTGAATACCTTGAAGGATCAGATCTTCCTGGGGGGATCTGATTTTCATTCTTTTCAGGAGGGAGGGTTGCACGTCCGGCAGTGCTCAGGGCTTCCCTCCTGGCTCTGCATTCAGGGATTGTCCTGGTGGGGCTCAGAGGCCCTTATGGGGTGCTGGGGATCGAGCCCAGGTGAGCTGTGTGCAAGGCAAGAGTCTTACCTGCTTAGGGTTTTTTTTTTTTTCTTGTTGGGTCACACCTGGCTCTGCATAGGGGTTACTCCTGGCTCTGCACTCTGGAATTACTCCTGGCAGTGCTCAGGGGACCATATGGGATGCTGGGAATTGAACTCTGGTAGACCGTGTGCAAGGCAAACGCCCTCCCCGCTGTGCTATTGCTACAGCCTCCTAGGTCTATCTTTCTTCCTTCCTTCTTTCCTTTTTAATTTCTTTCTCTCTCTTTTTCTTTCTTCCTTTTCTTCCTTCCTTTCTTTCCTGCTTTCTCTCTTTCTTCTCTCTCCCTCTTTCTCTCTCTCTCTCCCTCTCTCCTATATTGCATCAGTCAAATATTGTATATAGGGGGCGGGGGGTATACTGGGGATTTTGGTGGTGGAATATGGGCACTGGTGAAGGGATGGTGTTTGAATATTGTATAACTGAGACATAAACCTGAAAACTTTGTAACTTTCCACATGGTGATAAAATAAAAATTAAAAAAATATATTGTATATAGAATATAGTCCTATACTGTTTCTCTCTTATTTTTGTTGGTGTTTTTTTTTTGGGCGGGGGGGGGGAAGCCACACCCAGCGATGCTCAGGGCTGACTCCTTGCTCTGCATTCAGGGATCACTCCTGGCGGTACTTGGGGCATCCTATGGGATGCCACAGGTGGAGCCCTGTTCCCCCTTATGTGCAAGACAAGCGCCTCCCCGCTGTGCCCCTACACTGTTTCCTTCACTTTTAAATAAATTTTCTTTCTAAAATTACGTATATGAGGTATATAATACTATATATTCTATATATATGTATATAAAGTACTAAAATAGTACAACGTTTCTCCTAACCCTCTGCCCTGCGGGCCGCGTCCCACCCCCTTCCACGGCTGCAGATACGCCACGTGGTCACCAGGTGGCGCCGCCAAGCCTCCCTGCACCCGTAGAGCGAGCGCACGCACCCACGGTGGGCGGCGCGGAGGCGGTGCCATGAGTCAGCGGGCACTGCTAGCTGGGGGGGCGCGAGGTGGGGGAGCCGGGCCGCCTGGGCCGAGGCCAGAACCCAGGTTGGCGGGGGAGGGGGACACAACCGTGAGTCACCCGGGAGCCCCCGATCGACCGTAGGAGAGTCCCACGCGGGCCTGCCCGCCTGATTCGTGAACTGCCTCACCAGAGCGGTGGTGAGCCTGAGGCCACGTCTCTGCAAGCGCACTCGAGTGACCTCCCCAGCGGGTGGCTCGCGGGAGCGGTGGCCTCGCCAAACCTCAGTATCCCCCGTTTTTTTTTTTTTTGCACAACGTCCCCTGTTTCCCGGGACCTACGGCTAATACAAGGAGGTCACAGTTCGCACCCCGAAAAGGAAGGCGCCCCGTGGCCACTCCAGTGGGTGCACGAGGGCCCGAAACTGTAGCGTGCAGGGCCAGTCAGCACCAATCCCGGGCCCCCTCGCCTCCTCCACCGCGGCAGGTGCGCAGGTATGCGAGTGGCCAGCAGGGGGCGCGCTGCAGGGGGAGCCCAGCCGCCTCCCACGCACGCCCCGCCCTGAAACTCGCGGGGGGTGGGGAGCGGGCGCCCCTAGAGAGCCTAGGGCTTTAAATCCCCCTATTCGGGGGAACCTCGAGGTGACCAATCGAGACCCCCAGGTGACATTTGTGTCTCCCTGTGTACCCCTAATTTCATCGAATGCTTCCTGCAAGCCCAGGCAAGGCCCTTGGCTCTGGGACCTTCGCAGCAGCTCCAAGACCCCTGCCGCGACCACCACCGTTTACAGGGTCCCTCCCTGCGTGCCCCTCATTTGCTTTACTCTCCATTCAAGTAGGTGACATCCCCCCTTTACATTCCCATTCGACATGCATGAGGCCAAGCGGAGTGACCCAGGGTCTGGGGTCCCCTAGCAACCAGGAAGGAATCAGTCTGCAAACCCGGTCCCCCAGCTCCCCGGGTGCAGAACCTAGAAGGTCACGGGCCGGGGGACTCTCCGAGGGACTGGGAGGGGATTCCGAGTCGCCCCCGCCTCCTCTTCCTCCTCCTCCTCCTCCTCCTCCTCCTCCCCCTCCAGCCCCCGAAAGTCCAAGCCGCCTCGCGCGCTGGAAATCCCGCGCGCGCCCCGAAACGCGGCTGCAGCTGCCGGGAAATCAGGAGAGAAACTTCTGCTTTTTTTTTTTTTTTCTGGCTCTCCCTCCTCCCGCGCCCTCCTCCCTCCTCCCGCGCCCACGTGGGCGCCCCGCGAGACGCTCCACCCCCCTCCCCGCCACAGCCAATCGCCGCGCGTTCCTTTCTGGCCTTTCTGAACAACCAATAGGAAGAGCGGACGGGCCCACGGAGGCCCGCCCCTTCGCAGAGTCTTTATAAAGGGGCAGCCGGCAGCCGCGCGCTCAGATTACTGAAGCCCCGAAACTTCACCTTGTCCGTGGCAGCTCCCTGGATTACTCGCCGACGCCGAGCCAGACTTAGCAGTTTTTTTGTTTCGATTTTTTTTTTCCCCTCTCCTGTCTTTTTCCTGGAGGACGATTTCGCTGCCTTCCAAAGGTCTTGGACGGACGCTCGGACAGAGCCGTGCAGACGCTTTTGTGGACATCGCCGGGCGCTTTTGCAGTTTGACCTCCCCGCCCGTGGACCTGTCGTGGGGGCTGGATCTTATTTTCCACTGTGGATTATAACTGCAACATGACGCTGGAAGAGGTCGTGGCGTGCGACAACGCGGCGCAGAAGTAAGTGTCCGGGCTGGCTCCCGGCGCCTGAGGTCGGCGGCGGGGCGGGGGGCGGGGGGGGTGCTGGGAAAGGGCCGGGCCGGGCGCGGGGTGCGGGGCCACGCACGCAGACCTGGCGGTGCTGACCGCCTCCTTCCCGCCCACCCCAGGATGCAGACGGTGAGCGCCGCGGTGGAGGAGCTGCTGGTGGCCGCCCAGCGCCAGGACCGCCTCACGGTGGGGGTGTACGAGTCGGCCAAGCTGATGAATGTGTGAGTCAGACCCCCTTGCTGCAGGGGCGGGCGTGGGTGGGCTGGGGACCCCCGCTCCGCTCCGCACGCTGCACGATATATGCCCCCTTTTTCTTGCATGGGGCTGGCGCTTTCCTCAAAGCCGGTGCCCTCCACCCCCCCCCCCCCCGCCGCCCGCCCCGCTGCGGGTTGACAGTTTCTACCGGCTGCTTAATTTTCTCTATAATCTTCTTCGGCGGGGAAGGGCATTGGGGTCTGCAGCCTCCTGAGGCTGCATCATTTGCGGGTTCTACCCCCCCACACACACACCCCGTCCCCTTTGAACCCAGTGTCCTTCTCTCTCCCCCCCCTCCACCGCTCTGACACCTGCAAGCGAGCTCGGTCACTGGCGGTTTCTCTTTCTCGCAAACCCTCCTCCCTCCTCCCTCTGGGCGTCCCAGCTGACCGGTCTCCGCCCCCCCTCTGTTCCCCCCCCTCTTCCAGGGACCCGGACAGTGTGGTCCTGTGCCTCCTGGCGATCGACGAGGAGGAGGAGGACGACATTGCGCTGCAAATCCACTTCACCCTCATCCAGTCCTTCTGCTGCGACAACGACATTAACATCGTGCGGGTGTCGGGCATGCGGCGCCTGGAGCAGCTGCTGGGAGAGCCCCCCGAGACCCAAGGCGGCCCCGACGCCGCCGAGGACCGGGACCTGCACTGCCTCCTGGTCACGGTGAGCCACCGCCGCGCCCCGCCCTGCCACCTGCACCCCTGTTTGTCAACAAAGTGGCTCTGGCTAAGCACCCAGCCATGCTTGGCATGTCCCGGGGAACCTTGTCAGCCTCCCGGACACTTGGAGCCCAGCCTGCTGGAGGCGACTCTCGGGCTGGAGGTTCCCCATCGGCCACTCCCTTTATTTGAGGGGGGCATACCCCGGGGAAATGCTCCAGGCAGGGGGGGGAGGGAGGTTATGGGGAATCTCTGTTTGTTTGCGGTAGGGGAACCCGGGGCTTCCTGCATGCAAAGCCCTGAACCCCAACATTTCCCTTCTGAGCTGGGGCTGCAGTCGGGGGCGTTTGCTTTGCATGCCAAGCACAGACAGGGGTGGGGGGTGGGGGCGTGGGGGGATGGGGGTGTCGATCCCCAGCATCCTGTAGGGTTCCTCTGAGCACCATGGGGCGGGCATGATGCCCGAGCACAGAGCCGAGAGTACTTTACTCCTAAGCATCGCTGGGCGTGGTTTCCAGAACCAAAAAGTGACACTCCCCTTCTTTCCGTGTCCCTCCCGTGCAGAACCCGCATACAGAAGCCTGGAAAAGCAATGGACTGGTGGAGGTGGCCAGCTACTGTGAAGAAAGTCGGGGCAACAACCAGTGGGTCCCTTACATCCCTCTCCAGGAACGCTGAGGGCCCCCGACCCACCAGCCGCCCAGCGTGAGAACCTGTGGAATTGCTGGCATAAAAAGAAAAAAAAAAGCGACATAAATAATTGACCGTCCTCCCTTCCTGCCAGAGCCAAGACCACCCCACCCCCCCCAAAAAAAAATAAGAACCCAACCTCTGATCTGAGGTAAGGGGGGGACAGGTCATTGGAACAAGAAGACCAGGAGGAGGAGGAGGAGGAGGAAGGAGAACAGGGGGCAGGCAGGAGCCGCAACAGCGCCATCAAGAGGCCAGCACGAGAACTAGCGGAGGAGAGAGGGGGGGGTCCCCGGCAGGAGAAGGGGCCCCCCCCAGAGCGCAGGCCTGGTGACTGACGAGCAGAAGCTGGACGCAGAGGGCCTGGATTCATACTGGGGAGTGGATGGCCGGGCGCCCCTCCCCCACCCCCCATATGGGGGCTGGAGCTGACCGCTGCACCGCAGGACTTGCAGATGGAAAGGGGGGAGGGGCGCCCACCGAGCCCTCCCCCCCTGGGACTCTATCTCTGGAACTCTTGGGAATGGGGCTTGGATCAGAGCACCCTTGCCACCGACCTGGAGCACCATTTGCAGGCTGAAATGCACAAACTTTTTTGTTGTTGTTGTTACTTGCACTCTTTGACTTGAGCCACTGACACGAGATAAAATTAAAATGACAAGTACCTATATTTTTACTGCTACTAGGATGGCCTTGTAATAAATGTCTAAAGCTTCTGGGTCCTGGTTGTCTCTGCCCGCAGCGCTCCCTCTCTCCCTCCCTCCCTCCCTGTTCCCTCCTTCCAGGAGGACCCAGACCCCCTCAAACCCCGCCCCCTTTTGCAGGAAGTGTTACTTAAGCCTCCACTAGCCACCCGCTTTGGGCTCCTTTGCAAAAACAGTGCCTCTTCTCTGTTCCCTCCGCAGACGCCACCCTAGTCCAACAAATCTTTGCCTTTTTTTTTTTCCCCCTTCTCCCTCCTGCCCCGTAGCAATTAAAAGACCGGTTTATTACGAAACCTGGCTGCCAAGCCACTGCTGTTACTGGCTTAACTGGAGCCAGCTCAGGGCTGCAGGGCGCCTCTGGACATGGGGGGGCGGGGGACGGGGAGCGGGGAGGGAGGGCTGGGGGCAGGCTGCAGACCCCCCCATCCTCCCCGACCACCCCAGGTCCAGAGCAGCCAAGGAGTGCGTGGGACCACAGGGCGGTGGGCGGGGGAGGGGGGGAACCTCAGCTGCTGGGAGCCCTCGGGTCCTGCGGGATGTGAAGCCCCTGAGGGAACCCCCTTTCTCCCCGAATCATGCCAGGGCAGCCTCTTCCGGGAGCTGAGGACCCAACTTTTCTTGTTTTTGTTTTCTTCCCCAAACTAAAGCAAGAAGCAGAAAATGCCCCCCCACTCCCCACCCCACCTCCTACCTCCGCCCCGGAAGTCAGCCCCGGGCTGAGCTGGCCTTGGCAACACCTCTGTGTGCCTTTTTTTTTTTTTCTCTCTCTCTCCAAACCGAAACTGGGTGTCTGGACAGCTGCCTCCTCCTTCACCCCAAGTTGCAGGCGGGCCGTGCACCCCTCCCCAAGCAGGTGGGGACCCCTGGCCAGCGAGGGGGTTGCAGCCCCTGAATGTGTGGGTGCAGGCTGACCTTACCCCCCACACACACACTCCTTGCTCCTGCCTGGGAACTGCGTGGGGGAACCCCCAGCTCTAGCTGTGACCTTTCCACGGAGCCTCACGTGGGCGCGCTAGGAAAACCCCGCTAGGCACCCCCAGGAATCCAGGGCAGGCTCCGGGGAGGTCCGTGGGGGAGGGAGCGGGGAGGGAGGGGAAGTCCCTTAGGGTCCCAGAGAGAAGCAGGACCTGGCTGGCTGTGTGGGGGGGAGGGGATGCTCAGGGAAGAGATTCTGAGAGGAACCCCAAAGCCAAAGTGAGGAAAGAAGATGGAAGGGAGAGAGGGAGGGGAGACCCCAACTTGGGGGGGGCTCAAGTGAGAAAGAGGGTGCTCCTGCTGGGGCTGGGGGAGGAGCCCCAGAGATGGGGGCGGGCTGGGGGATTCCTGCAAGCAGGCTGCAGAGAGAGGGACCAGGTTGCCCTCTGGAGCGGGGGAGGGGGGGGCTGGAGCGACAGCACAGCTGCGAGGGGCCTGGCCTTGCAGGTGCCTGATAGAACTCAGGTTCGATCCCCAGCACCCCATAAGGTGTCCCGAGCACCGTCAGGAGTGATGCCTGAGCACGAGAACCAGGAGTCAACCCCAAGCATCAGCAGGTCCGGCCTCCGAACAGAAACCCTACTAAATAGTTGGCACTTTCATCACCACCACCCCGTGCCTCAGTTTACCCAGTTTACCCAACGAAAGCCAGAGGTTGCGATTCTGTCTTCTCCGGCAGATTAAGAAATTTTCAGGGGCTGGAGCGATAGCACAGCAGGGAGGGCGTTTGCCTTGCAAGAGTCGGACCCAGATTCAATTCCCAGCATCCCATAGGGTTCCCCGAGCACTGCCAGGGGTTACTCCTGGCTCTGCATTCAGGAATTACCCCTGGCGGTGCTCAGGGGACCATAGGGATGCTGGGAATTGAACCCGGGTCGGCTGCGTGCAAGGCAAATGCCCTCCCCGCTGTGCTATCGCTCCAGCCCCTTCACTGGTCATGTCTGACTTCCGTAAACTAGTAAAATCTTGGGGCCAGAGAGATAGCGCAGCGGGGAGTGAGCTGGCTGGGCGCGGCCAACTCAGGTTTGATCCCCAACACCCCCCCACAGAGTCGGCCGGGAGAAATGCCTGAGCACAGAGCCAGAGAGTAAGCCCAGAACACTACTGAGTGTGGCCCCCAAACTCTGTCACTGTCACTGTCATCTCCTTGCTCATCAATTTGCTTGAGAGGGCACCAGTAACGTCTCTCATTGTGAGACTTGTTGTTACTGTTTGGGCATATCGAATACGCTACAGGGAGCTTGCCAGGCTCTGCTGTGCGGGCGAGATACTCTCAGTAGCTTGCCGGGCTCTCTGAGAGGGGCGGAGGAATCGAACCCGGGTCGGCCACGTGAAAGGCGAACACTCTACCTGCTGTGCTATCGCTCCAGCACCTCCAAACTCAAAAGTCTTTAAAAAAAAAAAGGATCTTCAATTGGAGCCATAGGGCACGTGGCTAACCCAGGTTCAATCTCTGGCATCCCACGGGGTCCCCTGAGGACCACCGGAAGTGATTCCTGAGCACAGAGCCAGAGTCAGCCCTGAGCATTGCCAGGTGTGACCCCCAAAGGAAACAAAAAACGTACAAACAAAAAAAGAAATTAATCCAACATTTATGTGTGGGTCTAGATATATAATTAGGATCACATTCCCACCCCCCCGCCCCCAACATCCAGCCTGTCAGGGGGGAATTTGGTGGTTTCAGCACATTCTTGAGAGATACACCGTTCTCCGATTCCAGAACATTCCAGCACTCCCTCCACCCAATGGGGAAATCTGGTCCCCAGAAACACTCACCCCTCACCCCCCAGCCCACCCCATCTCCACGATTTGCTTCTTTCTTTTTTTTTTTTTTGCTTTTTGGGTCACACCCAGTGACGCTCAGGGGTTACTCCTGGCTTTGCACTCAGGAATTACTCCTGGCAGTGCTTGGGGGACCATATGGGATGCCGGGGATTGAACCCGGGTCGGCCGCATGCAAGGCAAACGCCCTACCCGCTGTGCTATCGCTCCGGCCCCACGATTTGCTTCTCTCTAATCTTTCTTTTCTTTCTTTTTTATCGTGCGGAGGGGGTGTACACCTGGCTGTGCTCAGGGGTTACTCCTGGCTCTGTGCTCCGGGGTCTCTCCTGAAGGGGCTTGCGGGACCCTATGGGATGCCGGGGATTGAACCTGGGTCTGCCATGAGCAAGCCAAGCACCTCCCTGCTGTGCTCTCTCTCAGGACCCTTCTCCTCCACCTCCTCCACCTCTTCCTTCTTTTTTTTTTTCAAATGACCTATGCCCCCTTTTTTTTTTCTTTTTGGGTCACACCCGGCGATGCACAGGGGTTACTCCTGGCTCTTCACTCAGGAATTACTCCTGGCGGTGCTCAGGGGACCATCTGGGATGCTGGGATTCGAACCCGGGTCAGCTGCGTGCAAGGAAAACACCCTACCCGCTGTGCTATCGCTCCAGCCCTGACCTATGCCCTTTTGAACTTTGAACTTGTTGGGCCTTCCCCAGGATGTGCGCTCCAGGGAACGCTACACTCAGCGCTTGCTGGCACCCTTGGCCCTCTCACCTCCCTGACCTGCAGGTGTTCCTCTCTCTGCAGAGAACCTGACACACGTTCTCCTGTTGGACCTCGGCTCATAAGCCTCCTCTTCCAGGAAGCTCGCCAGGCCTGCCACCCATGCTCCACCCGCTTCCCTTTCCTAGCACCTGCCTTCCTCCAACCCCCAGCCTTTGTCAGAGTCTCTGGGTTCCTGCTCTCATTCCTTCCCATCTCTCAGGCTCAGATGCTGAAAGGTCCACTGAAGGGCTGGAGAAATAACACCTCGGGGAGGGCGTTTACCTGGCATGATGCGTTCGACCCGGTTTGATCCCCGGCATCCCAGAGGGTCTCCTGAGCACCACCACAAGTGATTTCTGAGCACAGAGCCAGGAATAGCCCCTGAGCACTGCTGGGTGTGGCCCAAGCCCTGGCAGGGGGAACCCCAGGCCCCCCCCACACGCACCCCTGTCGGTTAAGCTCAGGCAGAGCAGGGCCCTTCCCGAATGTTGTAGGATGGTGCTCGGCAGATAACTCAAGCCCAGTCCAAAGACTTTTTCTTTTTTGGCTTTTGGGGTCACACCCGGCGGTGCTCAGGGCTGGCTCCTGGCTCTGCACTCAGGAATCACTCCTGGTGGTGTTCAGGGGACCCTACGGGATAGCGGGAATCGAACCCAGGTCAGCCGCATGCAAGGCAAACACCCTCCCCCACTGAGCTACGGCTCGGGCCCCATCTTCCTGGAGGTTGGGCCAGTCTGTGGCCTTTTCAGGGACAGACTGCCTATCAGGGACACACAGTGAGCTCCCAAGCCCTAGCCACCCCCGTCCCCCACAGCTCCAGTGGCACCTCCCAGGGCCCTGAGGTGGCAGGACAGCCCTGGGCGTGGGGATGGAGCTGCTGGCCCAAGCCCTGAGGGCAAATTGCTCCACTTGTGGCCTCAGTTTGTCCATCTGTACAATGAGGCCGGGCTGAGGCTTGGGGCTGCTACCTGTCTTACGTGTCTTGCTCTGCATCTAGGATACCCAGATATGGCTGGGCAAGAGCAGTGGAACCTTCTGGAATCATGTCTCTGGGGGCGGAATGACACTCTGCATGCTGTCATGTCCTGAGGTAACAGGAAGGGATGGATTCCTGGGGTGCATAACTCAGGGTCTGGCCCTGTCCCTTCCCCCCACAAACACCTCCCATCAGTGACTAGGTGGTGGCACCTTCGTGGTGGGCTCCCCTGGGACTCTGTGGGTTCCGAGGGTGACACCCCCATCTCCTCCCATCAGACCCAGACTCAGGGACCCCAGTTCTCCTCCTCCTCCTCCTCCTCCCTCCCTCCTTCTCCTCCTCCTCCTCCTCCTTCTTCTTTTGTCACACCTGGCAGTGCTCAGGGCTGACTCCTGGCTCTGCACTCAGGATTCACTTGTGGCAGTGCTCAGGGGCCCTTCGGGAGGCTGGGGATCAAAGCCAGGTGGGCTGCTTGCAAGGCGAGTACCCTCCCGGCTGCGCTATTACTCCAGCCCCAGGGCAGTTCTGCCTATTCCAGGTGAGTGGGGGGTCCCAGCGGACAGCGGGACTGTCTGTTGGAAGCCGTGGTCTCCCGTGGCAGCCACGGCTGCATGCACGCACAACGTGGACTTGGTTGCTTGTTGGGTTTCAGGCCGCACCTGGCAGCGGTCAGGGCTGACTCCTGGCTCAGGGGGATCCTAAGGGATGCTGGGAATTGAATCTGGGTTGGCTGCGTGCAAGGCAAGCACCTTCCCTGCTGTCTGATCTCTCCAACCTCCCACTGTTATCTTCATTGTCCTGCAGCCTCAGGGTCCCTAACAGAGCCCCTCTGCCAGGGCAAAGCGATAGTGGGGAGAGCGTTTGCCTTGCACACGGCTGGCCCAGTTCGATCCCCGACATCGCATATGGTCCTCCGGCACTGCCAGGAATAATTTATTTTCTTTTTTTGTCTTTGTTTTTTGTTTTTTGCTTTTTGGGTCACACCTGGCAATGCACAGGGGTTACTCCTGGCTCTGCACTCAGGAATTACTCCTGGCAGTGCTCAGGGGACCCTGTGGGATGCTGGGAATCGAACCCAGGTCAGCTGTGTGCAAGGCAAATGCCTTACCCGCTGTGCTACCACTCCAGCCCCTGCCAGGAGTAATTTCTGCCCGCAGAGCCAGGAGTCACCCCTGAGCATTGCTGAGCATGGTCCAAAACACAAAAAGCAACCAGCCCACCCAGAGCTCCCTGCCGTCTGCCCCCCACCACTCTAGAACTTTGCCCTCTTGTGGGGGCTGGAGTCCAGAGCAAGATCAGAAGCAAGGGGCTGGTCGCACAGCGGGGAGGGCGCTTGCCTGGCACGTGGCCGACCCGGGTTCGATTCCCAGCATCCCATAGGGTCCCCTGAGCACTGCCAGGAGCAATTCCTGAGTGCATGAGACAGGAGTAACCCCTGTGCATGGCTGGGTGTGACCCCAAAAGCAAAAAAAAAAAAAAAGATCAGAAGCAAGTGCAGGACTTAATGGCCTCAGCTTAAAGACATTGTCACTGGGGCTGGAACAAAAGTACATCGGGTAGGGCGTTTGCCTTGCACGCGGCCGACCTGGGTTCGATCCCCGGCATCCCACATGGTCCCCCGAGCATGGCCAGGAGTAATTCCTGAGTGCCTGAACCAGGAGTAATCCCCCCACCAAAAACCTTAAAAAAAAAGTCACTCAGGATAGAGGGGTGGGGTGGGGAGGAGGCCCCCCTGAAGTTGGTGGCGGGGGGGGGGGCCGCTTAGAAACCTGTCTGGCCCCAGGTCTCTAAGCACGTCTGGGGAGAAACCCCCCCAACTCCACCCCATGAAGACGACGTCGCCCTGCAGGCAGGAGAGATCTCGGTGGGCCGTCAGCTTTTGCACGTAGGAGCTGTGGGTTGGATCCCGCTTAGCCACCAGACTCGGTCAAAACGACTAAATCAAGGTCTGGGCAAGGTGACAGCACAGCAGGAAGGGCACTTGCCTGGCATGCGCCAACCTGGGCTCCATCCCTGGCACCTGTCCCACAGGGTTCCCTGTGCCAGCCAGAAGTGATCCCTGAGTGCAGTCAGGAGTCAATCCTGAGCATCGCTGGGTGCGGCTGCCGGGGTGATGGGGGGAGGGGAGGGGACCCTAGGGGCGTCGTCGTTGGGGAGGGGACCCAGGTCAGCAGCAGGCAAAGAAGCAAAGCAGCTTCTTTGCTTCCCCACTGTCTTCTCTCCAGCCTTCTCACCCCCATTTTCTATCATTTTTTCGCCCCTTTTTCTCTCCAAACTCGTGACCTTGGCTAGAGGTTCAAGGTGCCCGCCAGGCCAGACGGCTGGTGAAGGCCTTTATCTGCTGGATAAGCCTGGGGCTGAAGGGGGCCGGCCTGGAGCCTCCACAGAGCTTCAAGCTGCCCGCTGCCCCCCCCTCCCCACGTCCCCCCACCCCTGTTTTCGGCTGCAGCCCAGTGGGGCAGGCTGGACACAGGAGACCCCAAGTCTGCAGTTACATAGAAACCAACCGGATCCAGCAGCTGCCTTTGGAAAACGCAGAGAGATCCAGAGGTAGGCGTGCGCCTTGCACCCGATACACCCGGGTTCCAACCCCGGCATCCCATAGGGGTGCAACACCAGGAGTAATTCCTGAGTGCAGTAATTCCTGAGCCAGGAGTCAGCCCCGAGCATCCCGCGGGTGTGACAGAGAGGAGACAGACAGACAGACAGATAGACATCCAGGTTCCTGGATGTCAGGAATCAGTGCAAACACACTTAGTAGTTTCTTGTGGAGGAAGGGGGGGCCGCTTCCTGTCCGGGCCCCTCCCCGTTGTTCTCAGGCTGAGTCGCTTTCCCACCCCACCCCTCCTTCGGGGCACGGCGCTTCTCTCAGTTTCTCAGGCTTTGGGACACGGCGGGTGGGGTCTGTAAGATTGTCCAAGGGACCTTAGGGACCAGCCCGCCCCCTGGGACACCGGGGTCCTCAGCCCTATGAAAGACATATAGGGTTGGTTGGCGGTTCTCACTTGGTGCCCCCCGCCCCCGCCCCGTGTGCCTCGGTTTCCCCGTCTGCCCAAGGAAAGTCCTGCATGACCTCCCACGTGGCGAGGTGAAACTGGACCCAATGCCGGGCTTGAAAACCCTCATTAAGGTCGGTCTCCCCCTTTCCGCCACCCCCCACCCACCCTGCCAGACACTCTGGGGGTGGAGGGGGGCCCGCGGAGCCCGCCCCAGAGGCCCCTCCCTCCCCAGCAGGCAGAAATCCCGGCTTCTTCTTGGGTCTTTAAATTGGATAATTGGAGAAAGAGGCGGGCGAACTGGAGACAGTCACCCCGAGTGGGCGAGATGCAGCGCCCCTGTTCTCCCCGGCCCTGCAGCCCCCGCGCCCCGCCCGCCCCCTGCAGCCCCCCCGCCCCCCCCCCCCCCCCGCTCCGACCCTCACCAGCGCCTCCTCCTCCGTGCGCCCTGGCTGCGCGCACCGGAGCCCCCCTCCCGCTCCTGCCGGCCGGCCGCCGACCCCCTCCCGTGCCCGGGGGTGCCAGCCTCCCTCTGGTGCCCGCCAGGCGCGGTGTCTGCGGCCGCCCGGCGGGTGGGTCCGAGCCGGCGGCGGCTCCGGCGGCGTCTCCCTGCCCCCCAGCCCCTGGCGGCGGGCGGCGGGGGCCGAAAGGCGGGGCGTCTGCACAGACCCTCCTTTTGTGAGCGGCGCCTTCTCCTGGGCCGCCTGGCGCGCAGGGCCCGGGCACCGCGCCAGCGCCCGGAATAGCCTCCCTACCCTGCCGGGCCGCCCCACGCCCGGGTGGAGCCTCCTGACCTGCCGGGTCGCGCGCGGGGGCGTGGGGGGGTGGGGCGGAACCGGGCCGCCGGGGACCTGTGCGTGCACAGTTGCACGGGGCTGCAGGGCCGCGCCAAGTTGCATGCAGCAAGGCCTCTGTGTGGTCAGTCTCACCCAGCGTGCAGACCTCTGGTAGCGTGCAACCACCCGCATCCTTCGACGTGCAGCTCCCTCACCTGTGAGCACGCCCCAGAGCTGCGTGCAGGGCCTACTGGGTGCAGAGCGCGGTGCGCCTGCTGTGCCTACTGTGTGCAGCCCCTTACCTGCACATAGGCATCTGCTGTATGCAGAACCCTGTATGCCTGCGAGACCTACAGTGTGCAAGCTCCCGCTTGCATGCCGGATCTACTGTGTGCATGCTCCCGCTTGCATAACAAACCTACTGTGCACAGGGTTCTGTGTGCATGCACGTCCTACTGTGTACAGGCTCTTGTATTGCACATAAGACATACTGTGTGTTTCTATGTGCATGCTAGACCTACTGTGTGCAGGCTCTTGTGTGCCTAAAGTCCTGCTGCGTGTGCGCTCTTTTATGCATGTGAGATCTGAAGATCTATTCCTGTTTGCATGTCAGACCTACTGTGTGTGGTCTCTTGTGTGCATGCAATCCACCCCAGAGGCCTGCAGAAGCCCACCCTGTGCTGGCGGCACCCCCAGCACACAGCACATGAGTGTTTGCTCTCAGCACCTCCACACATGAAAACCCCTAAATATAAGCCTTCACGGAACTACTCCCCACTTGCAGGGACCCCTGTTCTATGCCTGCCTGGGAGTACCCACTTGTTTGCTGACACGCCCCAAGGGTGGGCAAAGGTTGCCTGCAGCCCCCTACAGTTCTCTCTGGCCAGTGTGCAGGAACCGGTACTGGGGGGCGGGGGTCCTGTCTAAGGGCCCTAGAGGGGCCTATCTCCGTGGGCTCCTCTGGGGACCACACTGGCTCTGACTCACAGGGACTTGGAAGGGGTGGGAGGAAGAGGTCCGGTGCCCATCCAGCTTGGGTGCCCCTGGCCAGTGGACTCGGCTTGCAGGGCCGGGTATGGGCTCCTGGGGTCTTCCTGGAATTCCAGAGGACAGGTGGGTGAGTGCCACGGGCAGGGCGCCAGCCGGTGGCTTCCCTGAAACTGGGCACAGCATCTGGGAGAGGCTTCCGGGCCCGCCCGGCCCCACCTGGCCCCGGGCACTCTCGGCATGGGGGCGGGGCGGGCGGGTCATGCCAAAGAGGAGCCACACTTGGCCCGTACATGCCCGCGCCGGCTGTGCACACACACTCGCCCTCAGCACAGGGAACCCATGGAGATCTGTAATTATGGACGGGGCAGGGGTGGGGGACAGGGCAAGGAGGCAGAAGATCCCTGGGTGGGTGCTGGTGCAAAGAGGGGGGCACGTAGTTGACATAGCTGGGGACCCAGGATCAGGGCACGACTGAGCACTCATTCACGTTCAAGAATCCAGGCCAGCGGTGCACATACAAGGCAACATGCATACACGTGTGCATGCATGTGTGCACACAGACAGACATGTATGTGTGCAGGTAGGCATGTACATGTGTTCATACAGAAACACATGCACACAGGGCACACACATGTGCACAAACATACGTGCACAAATATACACACAGGTCGTCTTACCTGCTTTGTCATCTGGCTCCAGACCTTATTCCCCTCTTTTCTGTGCTGCCTCTTTTTTTTTTTTTTGGCTTTTTGGGTCACACCCGGCGATGCACAGGGGTTACTCCTGGCTCATGCACTCAGGTATTAACTCCTGGCAGTGCTCAGGGGACCCTATGGGATGCTGGGAATCGAACCCGGGTCGGCCGCGTGCAAGGCCAACACCCTACCCGCTCCAGCCCCAGGGCTGCCTCTTGAGACAATAAAGAAGTTAAAGCGTTTGGGGGCCAATGGTAGGACGCTTGCCTGCCAGAGGTTTCTCTCAGCACCACCAGGAAAAATTCCTGAGTGTAGAATCAGGAGTCATCTCTGAGCACCACCAGGCTTGAAACCCACCGGAAACGTTAAGGCGTTTGCCTTGCACTTGGTCAACCCTCCACCAATCCCTGACCCCCTACAACACTGCCAAGAGTGACCCCTGAGCAAACCGGATGTAGCTACAAACCACAGCCCTCCATCAAAAAAAAAAAAAAAAAAGATTTGCCTGCGGGTTGCAGAGATAGTCCACAGCTGACATGGGTTCAGTCCCTGGTAACCCATGTGGTCCCCTGAGCCCCACCAGAAATATTCCCTGAGCTCAGAGCCAGCAGTAACCCTAAGCACAGATGGGTATGGCCCCAAACAAAAATAAAGCAAAAAAAAAAAAAATTGCCTGGAGGAGGGAGGTAGTATGTGCCCCCTCCCCAGTGATTCCCCACATCCACCCCGGGCTGTGTGCATGAAGTCCTACTGTGTGCAGGTTCTCTCTGAGGCTCCAGGAAGTCCACAGTGTCTCCCGGTCCCAAACACCTGTTCCCACTGACCTCTGGCTTGGAATTTCCACCGTTTTGTAGACTGTGGAAAGTTCCAGAAAACATGACAGGGAGGGACTGGAGGGATAGTGCAGAGGGGAAGGAGGGGAGAGCGTTTGCCTCTTTTGCAGCTGACCTGGGTTCGATCCCCAGCATCCCATGGGGTGCTCCGAGCGCCGCCAGGAGTAATTCCTGAGTGCAGAGCCAGGAGCAACCCCTGAGCAAACTGGGCCCAAACTGCCCCCACACCCCCAACAAACCCCAGATACATGTGAGTCTCTTTGTTTGCAGACTCACATTTTCACACAACAGCCCACAACCTGGGATAAACACACACAGCCTGGGGGTCCTTTCCCGCCAAGGTGCCCTGGAAGCGTTCAGGGACCATGGGACGTCAGGAATCGAACCCTGGTTGGCTGCATGCAAGGCAAACACCCTCCCTGCTGTGCTATCACTCCAGCCTCTGGATTCTTTCTCTATTTCCTTCTTTCTTTCTCTTTCTTTCTTTCTTTCTTTCTTTCTTTCTTTCTTTCTTTCTTTCTTTCTTTCTTTCTTTCTTTCTTTCTTTCTTTCTCTCTCTCTCTCTCTCTCTCTTTCTTTCTTTCTTCCTTTCTTCCTTTCTTTCTTCCTTTCTTTCTCTCTTCCTTTCTTTCTTATCAGTGCTGGGGACAGAATCCAGGACCTCACACATACATACATACATATATCTACAAGACTTGCGTGTCCACCCCTGAACTAACTTTATGGACGTTGAATTCCCGAAGAGCAAAAACCCATTTTGAAGGAGTGCCAGCTGCGAAGTGCACCTTTGACAAGCGGTGCAGGTCTGTGCAGCTTCCCTAATCAGCTGGGGGTAGCATCAGCTCCTGGTGGTCGCCTTGGGCTCTGGCTCTGATGACAGGCCCGGCTAGCACACCACCTTGCTCTGGCTCTAGCTGGTCTTTTCCCAGAAAGTCTCATTAATTAATGAGATCTCAGCCTTTGGAGCCTGCTTCGAACTGAGCAGAGTGACCGAGACCCTGCCATTTGTCAGGAGTCCGCTCCAGGACAACCCCCCTCCCCCCACCCCAGCTGAAATTCACACGCTGTCAAGTGCATAGGAAACAGACATCAGGGCCCCATCAGCTCCCTCCTGGCCCCGCCCACCCACTTCCTGTCTGTGGAGGGGGCCACCCTGGGATTCTAGCTTGTGTGTGTGGGGGGGGGGGGGCTATGGGGGCCACCTCTGGGATCCCTGAGAAACTACTTACAATGCTGGCACTTCTTTATCCCCCTCCTGGTGACCTGGGGTAGGGGGCCAGCTTCTGCTACTTAGTTTTGGGAGAGATTAGAAAGTTTATTTTTTGGGGTGAGGGGGCACACCGGCCATGCGCAGGGTTTATTCCTGGCTCTGTGCTCAAGAGAACACTCCTAGCAGGCTCCAGAGACCCGACCGGATGCCCAGGATCGAACCCCGGGGCAGCAGTGTGCTAGGCAAGCGCCCTCCCCGCTGTGCTATACTAGCTCTGGCTAAATTAGAAATAAAATTCCTTAGAACATTTCCTCAGAGGGGATGCGGAGCCAAGTTTTTCATGTCTCTTGGAGAATGCCGGAGTAGGATTGCGGGGGCTTCTGCATGAGTAAACACCTCCCATTTTAAACTCAGCTCTTCCTAACCCCCGGCTAAGCGCTATGATGCGGCGCGTCGTCTCTGCAAAGAGGGTGGACGTCGCAGATGTGTCCCCCACCCCCTCAAAGTGGGCTGAAATGCAGTCGCGTCACCTACGTCCCCACGCAGACGTCCAAGGCGCCCCGGCACACACACACACACACACACACACACACACGCACGCACACACACACAGCTGCGTGGCTGTCCCCCTTTACCCTCGGCACAGCCGCCAGTGGGCCCTGCCGCCCAGACGTGCTACAGACACACAACGATTTGTTCCTCTTTCCAGCCTCCCCGTCTGGTCCTGACAGTAATTAGCTCCCAGACTGGCGGGGAGCCGCCGGTGAACAGGGAGTCATCACTGCGGGCCCTACGCCTACGGGCACCGGGTGTGTGTGTATGTGTGTCTAGGCTGCTGGAGACGGAGGGCAGTTTGGGTTGGGGGGGCGGGGACGCCTGGGTGTCCCCTCCTCTCCTGCACCCCTCACAGGACTCTAAAAAAAAACTGGGGGCCACACCTGGCACCGTTCAAGGGTTTATTCCTGGCTCAGCACTCAGGAGCCATTCCTGGTGCTGCTGGGGGACCCTCTGGGGTGCCGGGGATGGAACCTGGGTGGGTGGCTTGCAAGGTAAACGCCCTCCCTGATGTACTATCGCTCTGGCCCCTCAAAATAGACCTTCTGGGGTGCAGCCTACCGCGCCTCCCACGCAGGGCCCGTTGCACCTTTGCAACGCTGCCCGCGACCTTTGCACGCACCAGACACGCAAGTGCGGGGCGTGCATCCAAAAGGGCGGCGGGTGGGGAGCGTGGGCACACACCGCGGAAGGGGTGTGGCCTGCGAGGCTCCGCCCCGACCCTTAGCGCCACCGAAGGGGTGTGGCCTGCTCTAGGCCACGCCCCCGGAAGACCCACGGCGGCGGCGGCGGCGGCGATAGTGGAGCTGACGTCACGGATTTCCACTGGGGCGCGCGGGGCCCGGGATTCCCTGCAGCGGGAACGCCCGTGACGGCGGCGCCCCGGCGGGGGTGGAAGGATGACGTCAGCCCTCGGCGCTTCTGCAGCCGACGGTGGGCGGCGAGGCAGGGAGTGGGGGCGCCCCGGCTGGAAAGATCAAAGAGTCTCCTCGGCGCCTGGCTTCTGCGCTTGTGTTGCTCCCATTTCGCAAATGGGGGAAACTGAGGCCGCGCCTCCCCACCCCCGGCCTGGGAACCGTCAGCGCACTGCTGGCGCCAAGGACCGAATTCGGGGGCTCCTCCTGGGGGTTCTTGGAGAGTCCAGAAGCAAGGGTCGTGGGGCTGCAAGATCCCTTTGCTCAGGGTTGGGTTTCGGGTGTTTTTGTGTGCAGCACCCGGCGGTGCTCCGGGCTGACTCCTGGCTTTGCGCTCGGGGATCACTGCTGGCGGGGCTGGGGCGGGGGCGCCCATGGGGTCCCTGGGATCGAACCCGGGTCGGCTGCGTGCAAGGCAAGCGCCCTCTACCCGCTATTCTATCGTTCCCACCCCTTACTCAGCTGAGTTGAAGGGGGGCCCACCCCGGCACCCTGGAGGTGGGGGGGGCACCCAGCCAAGTCGGCCGCTGCAGCCACATCTGTGTTCGCTGGCGGTCAGTGGCCAGCTCGGCCTCTGCGGTGGCCAGAGGCGGTGCCCGGGTCCCCGCCAGGGCGTCCGCGCTGCCCGGCGGGCGTGCCCACCGCTGGCTGCCTGGGCGCTGAGGCCTGGGCAAGTGGATGCTAAAAATAGCCAGGGAGGAACCCGGAGCTATTTTTAGCCGGAGTGTCTCAGTCCCTCCCGGGGTCAGCTGCCCTGGGGCCAGGACCTGGAGCGAGAGACAAAAGAGAGGGTGTGTGGGGGAGAGGGCTGCCTGGGCGCGAGTTCCCAGAGCCCCCCCCACTCCCGCCGACCCCATCCCAGCCCGGGCGCCGCCAGCTTGCACCTCTGCGCACTGGCGGGGCTGGGGCAGGGGACTTTGGGGGTGGGGGGGCGGGCGGATTGGGGCCAGTTCTTCTTTCACCTCCACCTCCCGCTGCCGCTGCAGCCCGGCCTTTTGTGCAGGGAGAGGCGCCCTTCTATTTTGGGAAGGTGCTGGAATAATTTCCTTGGCTATTTTTAGCCCGTTTGGGGATTCCTCCGCCCAGGCCAGTGCTGCCCGCCCCGCCTTCTCTACCTCCACTCGGGGCTGACCCTCGGACCGCCTCCAGGGCCGAGGGGAGCAAGCGCCCCCTCCTCGGGATTGATTGTGAGTGGGGGTCTCACCTTGGCACAGGGATGCAGAGGTGACCCGTTCCCACCCCCCCTCCCCCCTCCCCCCCACACCAAGTTTCCAGACTGGGCATGGGGGGAGGGTTCTCCAGGGCGGTGCCACGTGCCAGGTGAGGCTGACATTCCAGTGGCCCTGGAATTTATGACACCCCAGTTTCAGGATTCTCCAACGCCTCTCCAGGGCAGGGTGGGGCGCCCCATCCTGACCTTTCACCTCCTTTCCAGCTGCTTGCCAGTCTGAGAGAGAACAGTGACCCTGAGCTGGCAGGGAAGCGGTGGCTCAGCAAGGGTAAACTGAGGCCCAGGAGGGGTGGCGACTTTTTCCAGGCAGTCCCTGGGAGTTTTTCGTTTTTTCCTCCATCCAGACTCTTCAGTGATCTCAGTGACAGGCCCCCTGCTCCCGCCTCTTTCAAAACATGGGGTAACCGTATAGAATTTTCATTTTGGGAGGGGGCACACAGGACTTACTCTTGACTCTGCACTCCGGGATCACTCCTGGCGGTGCTCAGGGGCCCCTATGGAATATCGGAGATTGAACCCGGGTTGACACGGGCGAGGCAAGCGCCCTCGTCACTGGACTATCTCTCTGACCCCTATAATGGCAATTTTTTTTGGTGGGGAAGGTGGAGTTTGGGCCACAGCCACAAATACTCAGGGAAATTCCTCCCAGCTTAGTGCTCAGGGGTCACTCCCGCCGTTATTGGGGCATCATGGGATGCTGGGAATCAACCCAGGGCTTCCACCTGCAAAGCGAGCACTCAGCTCTGAGCCCTCTCCCTCACCCCATGATCAGATTCTTTTCTCTCTTTTATTTTTTGCTTTTTGGGTCACACCTGGCCATACTCAGGGGTTACACCTGGCTCATGCACTCAGGAATTACCCCTGGCGGTGCTCGGGGGACCCTATGGGATGCTGGGAATCGAACCCAGGTTGGCCGTGTGCAAGGCAAACGCCCTCCCTGCTGTGCTATTGCTCCAGCTACTCTTTCTTTCTTTCTTCCTTTCTTCCTTCCTTCCTTCCTTCCTTCCTTCCTTCCTTTCTTTCTTTCTTTCTTTCTTTCTTTCTTTCTTTCTTTCTTTCTTTCTTTCTTTCTTTCTTTCTTCCTTTCCATTTTTTTGAGTTTTGTTTTTTGGGTCACTCCTGGCTCTGCACTCAGGAATTACCCCTGGCGGTGCTCAGGGGACCCTATAGGATGCTGGGAATCGAACCTGGGTTGGCAATGTGCAAGGCAAACGCCCTACCCGCTGTGCTTCTGCTCCAGCCCCCTCTTTCATTCTTTCTTTCTCTTCCTTCCTTCCTTCCTTTGTTCCTTCCTTCCTTCCTTCCTTCCTTCCTTCCTTCCTTCCTTCCTTCCTTCCTTCCTTCCTTCCTTCCTTCCTTCCTTCCTTCCTTCCTTCCTTCCTTCCTTCCTTCCTTCCATTTTGGGCCACACCAATGCTCAGGGCTGACTCCTGGCTCTGCATCCAGGGATCACTCCGGGTTATGCTCAAGGGATCACTCCTGGCCGTGCTCAAGGGGTCTAAATGGAGTGCTCGGGATCGAACCCAGGTCTGCCACTTGCAAAGCAAATGCCCTCCCCACTGCACTATGGCTCCAGCTCCGTGGTCTTTCAGCCCCGTGGTCTTTCATCGTGAAAGTGGCCTGGCAGGAGAGAAGGGAGGGGAGAAGCCCAGGAAGGAGGCAGAGACGGCACCTGCTGGGTTCTAGCAGTTTCCACATCAAGGAAGGACTCTTGCCATACCCGCTCCTTCCTCTTCAGTCTCCCCCTCCTCTTCCCCCCCCCCCCCCCCCCCCGCCTCCCTCAGGGCTGCAGATGTAGAAACAGACTGTGGATTCCTTTCCCAGGTTCCAGGATCCTGTGACGGGTGACACACGGGAGCCGGCGTATTCCACAGCTGTTTTCCACATTCTTTCATCTGTTCCTTCACTCATGCATCAAATATTTGTGGGGCGCTTTTAAGAATCTCCTTTGGCTGCCTAAAGGAGTCGCCGCAAGTTTACTGGCTGGAAAGGGCAGGGAGGTAATTGGTGTCTGGAGGGAGAGGGTGGAAGCCAGGCTTGCCCGAAGTCTGGATTCCTGGGGCTGGAATGATAGGACAGCGGGGCGGGCATTCGCCTTGGACACGACCGGCCCGGGGTCTATCTTCGGCATCCCACAGTGTCCCAGAGCACCACCAGGAGAGATTTTTATTGTTGTTTTGGCTTTTTTTTTTTTTGCTTTTAGGGTCACACCCAGCAATGCTCAGGGGTTACTCCTGGCTTTGCACTCAGGAATTACTCCTGGCGGTGCTCGGGGGACCATATGGGATGCTGGGAATCGAACCCTGGTTGGCCGCATGCAAGGCAAACGCCCTCCCCGCTGTGCTATCTCTCCAGCCCCAAGTTCTTTTGGCTTTTGGGGGTCTCACCTGGTGATTCTCAGAGTTCCTCCTGGCTCTGCACTCAGAAACTACTCCTGGCAGTGCTCGGGGGAGCCAATCCTACAGGATGCCGGGGATTAAATCTGGGTTGGCTGCGTGCAAGGCAAATGCCAGACCTGCTGTGCTATCACTCCGGCCCCACGGGAGTGATTTCTTCTTCTTCTTTTTTTTTTTCTCTTTTTGGGTCAGGGATTACTCCTGGCTCTGCACTCAGGAATTACTCCTGGCGGTGCTTGGGGGACCCTGTGGGATGCTGGGAATTGAACCCAGGTCAGCCGTGTGCAAGACAAACACCCTACCCGCTGTGCTGTCGCTCCAGCCCTCTCTTTTTTCTTATCTTTTTAAAAATTTTTTCATTTTGGGTCACACCCAGCAATGCTCAGGAATTACTCCTGGTGGTGCTTGGGGGACTTATGGCTTGCCGGGATTGAACCCGGGTCAGCCGCATGCAAGGCAAACACCTTATCCTCTGTGCTATCGTTCCGGCCCCCAGGAGTGATTTCTGATTGCAGAGGAAGGAATAAACCCTAAGCATCGCTGGGCATGCCCCCCCCAAATTTTTTTTTAAAAGAAATTTGGGGCTGGAGTGATAGTACAGCGGGTAGGGCGTTTGCCTTGCACGTGGTCGACCCGGGTTCAATTCCCAGCATCCCATACGGTCCCCCAGCACCGCCAGGAGTAATTCCTGAGTGTAGAGCCAGGAGTAACCCCTGAGCATTGATGGGTTGACCCAAAAAGCAAAAAAAAAAAAGAAAAAAGAAATTTAATAATATCTGGGTTTGGGAGGGTTGGAGTTATAGTACAGCGGGAAAGGATTTTGCCTTGCATGCGACTGACCTGGGTTCTATGCCCGGCATCCCAAAGGGCCCCAGAGCACAGTGACAAGAGCTAGTCCTGCCAGGTGGGGCCCACTTACAAAACAAAACAAAACAGCATGTGGCTGATTCGCATAGAACCACATAGGGGTCACTCCTATGAGCACAGAGCCTGGTGTAGACCCTGGGGTATGCCCCCCCCAAAAAAAATAAAACCCTATGTTTCTGCAGGGCTAGCTCATTAGGGGTTTCAGAGAGCCCTTTTTCAGGCCAGAGTCCTCATAAAGTGGGGGGGTGGGGGGAGGCACTTGCTTTGCATGTACTAGACCCAGTTTCAATCCCTGGTCTCACATGCGGTACCTGAGCACTGCCAGGAAGGAGCCCTGAGCACCACCAGGTGTGGCCCCTAAACAAAACGAAGTTAAAAATAGAAGAAACTGCCCCTGACTTTTCTGGCTTCTAGAGGTACTACATGCACAAGGGCCCTTTCCACGGCCACCCAGCCCACTTACCCTATTTCTGCCCTGGGTCTTTCACCCCCCACTGAGGATCCAGGGGTCTCGGGGGGACCCTGAGCCCCTGAATCCCCTCCTGAAGATCATGAATTGAATCCCATCAGCAAAGTCCGGCGTGTTATTAGCCTAGGGTGTTATTAGCACGTGCACGTTTTATTTTATGTTTTGGTTTGGGGGCCACAGCCAGCAGTGCTCAGGGCTTACGTCGGGCTCTGAGCTCAGAGATTGCTCCCAGCTGGGTTCAGGGGACCTTATGGGGTGCTGGGGATCAAGGCCAAGCTGGTTGCATGTAAGGCAAGTGCCCTTCTGGCTGTTCGGCCTTTCACAGATGTTCTGTTTCAGAGGCGCTTACTGGTCTTCTGCTGTGTCTTCAGACATTTGTAAATTTCACTTCCTTACTTTCGGATTATTCAGTGCCCGCTTTTTTTTTTTTTTTGGGGTGTCACGCACAGTGGTGTTTGGGGGGCTGTTTCTAGCTGTGTGTTGACACTGCCAATGTTCAGGGGGCCATATGGTGCCAGGGATCGAATCTGGGCCTTCTTTACACACAGAATGTATAGCAAATCTTTATTAGGTTTGGGGGGGTCACACCCAGCAGTGCTCAGGGCTGACTCCTGGTTACTCCAGACAGTGCTCGCTCGAGGGATCCTATGGGATCAAACCCAGTAGGCTGCGTGCAAGGCAAGCGCCCTCCCCGATGTCCTGTAGCTCTGGCCCTCTGCTGTTGATGCCCTGTGTGTTTTGGTTTTTTTTTAAACGTTTTTGAGTCACACTCAGTGATGCACAGGGGTTACTCCCTGCTGGCTTTGCACTCAGGAATTACTCCTGGCAGTGCTCGGGGGACCCTATGGGATGCTGGGAATCGAACCCAGATCGGCCGCATGCAAGGCAAACGCCCCTCCCCGCTGTGCTGTCGCTCCAGCCCGCCCTTGAACTTTTCAGTGATTTTCCCCACAGTACTCTGGGTGCTCGGATGGTGCTCCCGCTGGCCATGTCTGCACTGAGCAACTCTGGTCAATGATTTTTGAAGACAGGCCCCCGCATGAGGCACCTGGTGCTCTTTGGAGGTTTTGTGACTCAGATCTTGCCCTCTCTGGGGGAGTTCTAGGAACTCACGAGTTGCTGTTAGTCTGAAGTTGAAACTGCTCCCCTGGCTGGTCGCAGCTGTGGGGAGCATCTCAATTTGCATTTCTCCTTGCTGGATTGTGTTAGAAAGGGTCGCTTGGAGCCTGGCCGGATTCTTCTCTGTCCCTTTGGTATTTCTGTTTGTTTTGGGCCCACTCTGGCGAGGCTCAGGGCTTACTCCTGGCTCTGTGCTCAAGGGACCGTATATGGGAGGCTGGGGATGGAACCCGGGTCAGCCACTTGCAAGGCGAGTGCCTCCCCAGCTCTTGCCCCTAACCTGACTTCCTTTATGGGCTTTCCCAGAGGCCTCGTGGATGGAAAACTCGGCAGACGGGGGAGCGTGGGGGGAGCTTCCAAGCAGTGAAACCATCCCCCGTATAGATGGTGCTTTGGTCTCTGTTTGTTTTTTGGCATTTTGGGTCACACCCAGCGATGCACAGGGGTTACTCCTGGCTCTGCACTCAGGAATTACTCCTGGCAGTGCTCGGGGAACCCTATGGGATGCTGGAAATTGAACCCAGGTTGTCCGTGTGCAAGGCAAACGTGCTCCCTGCTGTACTAGGGCTCTGGCCCTTCTCCCAGTTGTTTGGTGGTGGTGGTGGGGGAGGCGTTGGGCCCTTCCTCGTGGTGCTCAGGGCTTACTCCAGGCTCAAGGGACCCTATGGGGTGCCAGAGATAGAACAGGGGCTGGGGGCTGGAGCGAAAGTACAACGGGTAGGGCATTTGCCTTGCACGCGGCCCGAGCACTGCCAGGAGTAATTCCTGAGTGCAGAGCCAGGAGTAATTCCTGAGCATCGCAGGGTGTGACCCCCCCAACCTCCCTACAAAAAAAAAAAAGAACAGGGGCTGGTGGTGTGCAAGGCAAACGCTCTGACTGCTGTTCTACCCCTCTCGACCCCGCCTGCCCTCACTTTGGACTCCCCCACCCCGCAGCAGCCTTCACTAAAAACTTCCGGGGGGGGTGGCGTGTGTAACCCCACTCCGATCTGGGAGTGGAGGGGGTGAGGGTCTGTGGGTAGCTGGAGGCCAGGGCAAGAAAGGGGTCAAAGCGTGAGATGAATATCTCCCCAGGCCCGGGAAAAGACAGACTCAGGCCTTTCCCACGGCACCCTCCCCCCCCACCCCGGGACCTCCAGGAGCCTGACGGCTGGGGGTGGGGTGCCAGTCTGTCCAGAGAGCATCTCTCCCAGTTTTTGTTTCGTTTCTTGTCTGGGGGTGAGGGGGCCCAAGTGGTGCTAAGGAGGCTTGGAGACCCCCACTGAGTCTGTCCTAATCTTCACTGATAGGGTCTGTGGTGCAGAAATTCCAGCTTCCCCCCGCCCCACACCTGTGCACATGGGACGGGGGACCCAATCCCTGCAGCCTTAATCTAGTACTAATAGACATCCCGCTTTTCAGCACCTCATGGCCAAGATTTTCTTTCTTTCTTTTTTTTTTTTTTTTTGCTTTTTGAGTGACACCTGGTGATGCACAGGGGTTACTCCTGACTCTGCACTCAGGAATCATTCCTGGCGGTGCTCTGGGAACCCGAGTTGGCAGCGTGCAAGGCAAACGCCCTACCCGCTGTGCTATCACTCCAGCCCCAAACCCAGCATTTTTTTTTTAAATGCTTCAAGTGACAGTGCAGGGGGACCCATCTGGCTCACTGGACACCCAAAGGAAACTCGAGACTGTCACTGCGGGTTGGTTAATTCACGTTGTATTAACTATTCCACGGGATATTAAAACACGGCGAGAGAACGGGGTTGGCCACGCGCGCACGCGCACACGGGGAAGTTTTTGTAAAAATTGTGAACCCGGAGCCCCAGGCACAGCTGGGGTGGAAGGTGAGAACTCCCCCTCCCCCCGGCCTGAGAGTGTCCCGGCGGGGGTCCCCTGGGGGTGAACGGGCAGTGTCGGAGGGACAGGGCTGGGGATCTTCCCAGGGAGGTCCCTGCACCTGTGTGTGTGTGTGTGTGGGGGGGGGCAGTCACTCCCGAGGGGGCGGCGGCCCAGGGCCTTTTCCTGGCCCTTCCCCATCTGAGAAGGGCCTGAATGGTCGGCGGCAGAGGTGGGGCTGTCCGGGAGGCGGGGGACACGCCAAGGAACAGACCACACTGGGCCCCTCAGGGCTAACGTCCTTGAGACCAGAGGGTCAGGCCCTGAGGTGACAGTGATGAGGTGGCCGGGGGACACCGTGCCTTCAGCCTGTGGCTCACGGATAAGCGAGGATATGTCCTCACTTACCCGACGTTAAGATCCTGGCTTCCGCGGCACCCCCCAGCCCCCGGAGAGGCCCCCCCTCTTCCTGCGGACACTCCCCACTCTTGCCAACACGCTCTTACGAACATTTTCAGTTCCGAGGTCCCCCTGGGGACCTCAAGACCCAGGCCCAAGGGGTGCAGGGAGGGCTTAGGGGTGCAGAGAGGGCCTAGGGGTGAGGTGGGGGGCCGGGACGGGACCCCCCACCCTCCTTGCGGTTCCAGTTTGCTCAGGGAGCATGGGGGGGTGGTGCGGGGTGTGGGTGGTTGTTGGGGGATCCTGTCTTGTCCCCCTCAGCCCAGGTGGCCCTGCTCTGCTGGCTTCTTGGGGGGGCAAGGTGGGGCTGGGCTTGGCACAGGTGGCAGGCAGGGGTGGGGAGCAGACGTGGGCAGTTGAGGGATGCCCCTGGCTCCGAGCCGGAACTCCCGCGGGGTCTCAGGGGCCCTGGGGTCGGGAGGAGGGGGGCCTTGCACGGAGGTACCTTGGGCTCGAAGGATTAAGGCCTCTTTCGCAGACAAAGGGGGTGCCGGTGCACAGGCACCCCAATGGCTGGTGGGGAGGGCCGGACGGGGGGTGGCGTCTCCCCTTCTGCCTCCCTCCCTTTGGCACCCCCCGGCTGGCGCAGACTCGGGGGTCTGTCCGGCCGGGCACAGTGTGGCCAGGAGCCCGGGGGGTGGGGGGGCCTTGGCAGCCGACGCCCCTGGTCCAGCCATAGGCCTGGAGACGCCCCAAAGCTCCTGGTACTCCCGGACCTGCCGGGGAGGAAGTCTGGGCCCTCCACGCTGACCCCTCAGGGGTGCAGCCCCCCGCCCCTCTGCACCTCCCGCACCAAAGCCTTCTCAGCGGGCGAGAGCTGAGCCAGGCCGTTCACAGGGGGCTGGGGGGTGCACAAGGTGTGTGGGGAGCCCCAGGCTGGGCTGAGGGGGCAGCCCAGGACCCCCGGAGCCCCATGGGGCCCACAGGCAGAGAGCTCACCTCATCTCGTTGCCTCTCTCTCTTTTTTTTTTCCCCTTTTTTCCCTTTGTCCTATTCTGGGCCACACCCAGCGAGGTTCAGGACTGACTCCTGGCTCTGTGCTCAGGAATCATCCCTGATGGTGCTCAGGGGACCCTACTGGGATGCCGAGGATCGAACCCGGGTCGGCCATGTGCAAGGCCAGCACCCTCTCTGCTGTAGTATCGCTCTGGCACCGGTAGCTTATTTTTTGGCCACACCCAGCGAGGCTGAGGCGTTATTACTGGTTCTGCACTCAGAAATTACACCTGGCGGTGCTGGGGGTGGGGGACACACGGGGTGCCGGGGATCGAACTTGGGTTAGGTGCGTGCGAGGCAAGCAACCTTCCCCGCTGTACTATTGTTCCAGCTCCCATCGTTTTTATTCCCTGAGGGGCTCTTACTTCAGGGAGGGACCCTTCAGTGGGGGCTGGGAGAAAGGGGGTGTGCCTGGCCCCCCCGCCTGCTCCTATGACATAGTGACGGAGAGAGGGGGTGAATGACAGCCCCACCGAGAGCCGAGTCTGGCTCTAATGAACCACAAGTCCCCTCTCTGACAATGTCGGGGGACCTCGAGTGAACAGGCCAGAGCCGTGGGCAAGGCTGGGCGTCGGGGACACGGGTGCTTGTGCCTGGAGCCTCTGCTGACCCCTCCAGGTCCCCGGGCCCCTCTGTGGAGGCTCCGGATGGCTCCAGCCCCACATCCTATGATCTGGGTCATTTCCGGGCCCAGGGTGTTCTGGGGGCGGGGAGGGGGGGACACCAAGTGAGATCCAGTGAGATAAGTGCTATGGGGAGGTGACACTTGGTGACATGGGGGAGGCATCACACACTGAGTCCCCCAGGACCCCTGATCCTCTTATGGGTGATCGTGGTTGGACGGTCAGACTCTGATGTTTTTTTTTGGGGGGGAGGGAGGTTTGCACCATACCCAGTGGTGCTCAGGGCTGACACCTGGCTCTGTGCTCAGGGATCCCTCCTGGCAGGGCTCAGGGGACCCTGTGGGATGCCGGGGATCGAACCCTGGTCGGATGCATGCAAGGCAATCACCTTCCCAGCTATTGTGTCTCTGACCCCAGAATCTGACCCCTACGTTTTTTGGGGGAGGAGGGGTACACCCCATGGTGCTCAGGCTACTTCCTGGCTGTGCTCAGGGAACCATACTGGATGCTGAGGATTAGACCCAGGATCCCGACCACCTCAGCGGGCACTCCCTGAGCCCCAGGAGGGTCTGATTTGATTTAAATAAGGAGGCGAGACTCCACTGCCCCCGTCCAGGCCCCCAGGTTCCTTAAGTCACCCACCTCGCCCCTGCCCCCGTGAACCCGGCTTCCCCAAGGCCGTCAAGGTGGGGACGGGGCGTGGGTCTGGGCACAGGGGGCTGGGAGTGGGGCGGCACGGGGGTCCACCTTGCGGCCCCCTCCCGGCTGGCCCGGCGCCGGCACCCCCATCCCGGTGTGGCCCGAGGGACGGTCACCGGAGCGCGCGGGCATCTCGCGGGGTGGGAATGTCCATGTCCGGCCTGGGGACGCCTTCACCCCATCTGGGAACCCGCATGCATTCCTGCGGGGAACGTGCGGGGGGGGTTTCGGGGGGCTTGGCTTGGTGAGGTGGGGGGGGCCCTGAACGAGAGAGCGGGGCGGCTGGGGGGCGCGGGGGGCACGGCTATAGGATGATACACGGCTTCTTGTCCTTGAAGGGGTTCTCGGAGGCGGGGACCCCGACCAGCAGGGGGTCGTTGCGGGCGTGCTGCTCACAGTAACTCATGAGCTCCGACGACGCTTTGGACACCTGCGGGAGAGGCAGAGGAGACAGACGGGGACTTAGAGGCTTGGCCGGGCTCCACCCCCAAATCACCCCAGGCCCTGCCCCCAGAGCACCCCCAGGACGAGGCCCCGCCCCCAGAACACCCCCAGGTCTAGGCCCCGCCCCCAGATGCCTCCAGAGCCAGCCCCCAGATCACTCCCAGGCTCAAGACCCACCCCAGATGACTCCCAGGCCCAGGCCCCGCCCACCCGTTTCCACCCATCTATAAGGCTCTACCCAGCCCCACCCACAGCCAGACCACGCCCACCCTCCCAGGCCCCGCTTCTAGCCCCACTCCTCTACCAGGCCCCTCCCATCACAAGTCCATCTCACTGTACGGCCTCACCCGCCTTCATTCACTACCAGACTCTGTCCTAGCCCCTCCCCCTCCTACCATCCCCACCCCACCCTACTTCAACCCACTGCGGACCCCTGTCCCCCAGCTTCCCAATGGCCCCCGCCCCCGCCGCGGGACATAGCCTACAAAGTGAAGGAACACGCAGGGCTACCCCAACCCGGTATTCCCCTAGGCCTCGAAGGGGCGGGCAGCTCTGAAGCCCCCTCCTCCACTGCGTGGTCGCCCTAGGAATCTAGGGGGCTAGGCGGAGAGAGCCAGATTCCCAGGGTGGGGTCCCAGAGACAGAAACATCCGTAATAGGCCCCTAAAAGTTCCCTATTCTCTGCAGACAGGAAGTGGGAGCGTGGGACTGGGGGCTGGGTCTTTTGGGGTATTTTTTTTGGTTTATACCTGGTGATGCTCAGGGGTTACTCCTGGCTCTGCACTCAGGGATCACTCCTGGTGGACTTAGGGAGCATATAGGAGATTGGGGACCAAATCTGGGTCAGCCGCGTGAAAGGCAAGAGTCCTCCCTGCTATACTACTGCTCTGGGCCGGGATGCTCTTTCATTTATTTATTCATTTTTAGTTTTGGGTTCACACCCAACCATGCTTGGGGCTTACTCCTGGCTCTGTGCTCAGGCCTTATTCCACGGCAGTGCTTGGGGAACTGTCTGATGAAAGGGATCGAACCCTGGGTCAGCGGCGTGCAAGGCAAGCGCTCTCCCTAATGTCCTATAGCTCTGAACCCTGATGTCCATTTTTCATGTGTGTTTGGATCCTGGGCTGCACTTCAGGGCTGAGTTCTGACTCTGTGCTCAGGGATCACCCCTGGTGTGGTTCAGGGAACCATACGGGGTCCCAGGGATTGAACCTGGGCCGCATGCAAGGCAAATGCCCTCCGCACTGTCCCGTTTCTCCTGGCCCCGGAAGAGGTTAAGACTCAGAGCACTGGGGCCCGAGCGATAGCACAGTGGGTAGGGCATTTGCCTTGCACGCAGCCGACCTGGGTTCGATCCCCGGCATCCCATATGGTCTCCCCAGCACCGCCAGAAGTAATTCCTGAATGCATGAGCCAGGAGTAACCCCTGTGCATCGCCGGGTGTGACCCAAAAAGGAAAAAAAACTCAGCGCTGCCCTCAGTGACTGAAGTCTGGGGGAGGCCTCCTGATCCGGCAGGCCTGCACCCCTGAAATCCCCAGGATGCCCCCACTTTGTCCTAAGCTGCTGACCCCCTTGCTTGGGGGTCAGCCGGTGTGAGGAGGGGGCGCTGGGCCCCGGAGAGTGATAAGGCAGAGGCCTAGGACAGTCCCGTTTCGGGGACACACTGGGCTTGGAAAGTTGCCCCACGGGACGAAAATAGTCTCTGGGCCCCTGAAAATAGCTGCGTGGTGGTGGCTGGCACGGGGCCCTGCCCATGGGCTTGGCAGGCTGGTCTGGCTCCCCCCCACCCGGCCCCCATGTTGTGGCCAGGCCGGCTCTGCGGTTCTGATGGCCCATTTGGCGGCTCCTCGCACTTCCAAAGGGGGTTCCTTGGGAACATCAAAGGGACCATGAATCATCCGCCCCGGCTGGCACGGGCTCCCAGAAGAAACCACTTCAACCGGCTCTCGGGCTTATTCAGCCCCAGGAACTCGCTGCCGGAGTTCTGGAACATTCTGACTCCTGGGTGTGGGGGAACGACACACATAATCTCCCTCCTTGGTGAGGTCCCCGCTTGGCTGGGCTCATTGCTGCCACCCTCTCCCCCACCCCCACCCCAGGGTGCCTGTGCTTTGGGACACCCAAGCCACCAGGTCTGGCTGTGGGAGAGTCGTGACTGTTTGCTTGTGTTTGATTTTTGGCCCTCCATGCCCGGCAATGCTCGGTGCTGACTCCTGGCTCTGTGCTCAGGGATCACTCTTGGCGGTGCTTGGGGGACCCTATGGGATGCCGGGGATGGAACCCGGGTCGGCCACGTGCAAGGCAAGTGCCCTCCCTGCTGTGGTATAGCTCCAGCCCAGATTTCTGGGTCCGCCTGATATGTGTGTGTGTGTGTGTGTGTGTGTGTGAGGGGTGACTGATGAGCTGGAGAGGGGAAGTTGCCATGTGCAGCCCTGAGCTCAATACTCCACTTCCTCATGAACCCCCCAAGCCCTGCCGGGTGTGGCCGTGGGACCCCAAGCACTTCGGGGCTCCAGTACTGAACCCCCAGATTTGCAGAGTGGGCCACGCACCACTAGGTTGGCCCCCAGGACCCCTGTAACCCAGTCCAGGGATGGCGGTGGGGTGCCCCCATATATCCTTATTTTTGGTTTTAGGGTCACACTTGGATATGCTCAGGGCTGACTCCTAGTTCTGTGCTCAGGAATCACTCCTGGTGGGCTCGGGAGATCATTTGGGGTGCCAGGGATCGAACCCGGGTTGGCCATGTGCGAAGCATGTGCCCTCCCTGCTCCACTATCCCTCTGGCCTTTGTTTATTATTTTTTTGTGTGTGGGGGGGCACACCCAGTCACGTTATCTCTCCAGTCCCTGGCCCTTATTTTAAAATTTATGAATTTAGGGGGCCAGAATGATAACACAGTGGGAATGATAACACAGTGGGGAGGGCACTGTGCTCCTGAGTCCAGGAGTGATTCCCGAGTGCAGAGCCAGGAGTAAGCCCTGAGCAATGCCGGGTGTGGCAAAAATAAAATTTTATTTATGGTTTTGGGGGCCTCCTTGCTGTACTACCACTCCAGGGATAGATGTACATGTAATATATATGTACATATAATATATACATAGATCATTTAATATAAATATTTTAAAGGTCATCTTGAACATCTGAACAATTCAGCAAGCTCTGGCCTGTGGGTGAGCCGCGTCTCATCAGTAGACGGCCTGCAGGCAGGTCTGCTGTCCCGGGGCCCTGGCGCTCGGACTGTGCCATCCACACTCCCCTGGGCCGTCAGTCAGGCCCGGGAGGTTCTGGGCTTGCCACTTGTGGGCCCATGTGTGGGCCAGTTCCCTCGGATCGTTGCAGTCTCTGTCCACACACACATGGTCACATGTTGCTGAACAATGGGGACATGTGACAAGCTCTGAGAGTGTGTCACGCCCTTGTCACTGTGCGCAAGTCCTGCGGGGCGAGGGCGCACGTGCATGGAGCAGCCCGGGATGCACCTGGTGGACGGCAGAATCCTTGCGGATCCCCCCCCACCCCATCTTTGTCCCCCACAAGGTGCCTGGAGGGCAAGGACAGTCAAGTGACATGTAACTGTCCACACAGGGACACGTGCACAGAAGCATAGATGTGCACACACGAACAGCCTCACACACACGAACATACACACACACGGACACATGCACACTAGTACACAGTAACATCATCACACACATATAATCGCACAGTCACACAATCACACACTTTTAGTCACACAATAACACATTCTCACAATCACACTGTCACACAATCACACATTCCCCCATAATCACACACTCACAGTCACACAATCGCACACTCTCACACAATCTAACAATCATACACTCACAGTCACGCAGTCACATACTCTCACAGTCACACAATGACACACTTCTGGTCACACCATCATACACTCTCACACCACCATATTCTAACATAATCACACACTCTCACAGTCACGCAACCACACAATCACACTTCCCCCCCACACACTGTTTCCTGCTCACATTCATACACACTCATACTCGCATACACACACGTTCATATACTCATACACTCTCACTCTCCCCCACAATCACACTCCCACACAAACTCTCCCTCACAATCACACTCTCACACTGTCACCCTCACACACACACACATACACACACACTCTCCCTCTCTCCCACACACAAACTCCCCCACACTCCTACACTCACTGTCACCCTCACACACACACACACACACACACACACACAGTCTCTCTCCCACACACACTCCCCCCCACACACTCCCCCACACTCCTACACTCACTGTCACTCACACACACACACATATACACTCTCTCTCTCACACTCACCCGTCCCTGGCTGACACCCGCCCCTTCCGCCTGAGTTCCCATGTTTGGGCAGGGCTGACTCCCACCCATGCCCTCCACCCCCAGGGCTTCTGGATGGAGGCCCAGTGTCAAGTCCCTCATGGATGTCCATCGCGCCCCCCGACACCACCTCATCCGCTCCGGCTGCCCCTGGACCTTGAAGGGGAACCCCTGCCTCCCCACTTCGTGTGGACACGTCTCGGACCCAGAACACCCAGGGAGAGACCCAGCCCTCAGCCTCTGGGGGAGGGTCCCAGGGATGGACACATCCAGGACAGGCCCCTCCCGCCACAAACAGGAAGTGGCTTAGGGACCCACAACCCTGGGGGGCATGATGATGGGGAAGGGCTTGATGGGGGGGATGGGATGTCCTGGGACCAGGCGGGTGGGGGGGCTATCGGTGAAACTCGCCGAATCATGCCTCTTTGGGGTTCGTTTTTGGGCCACGCCCAACAGTGCTCAGGGCTGGCTCCTGGCTCTGTGCTCAGGAATTCTTCCCAGTGGGACTTGGGAAACTCTAGGGGCTTTGGGGATGGAACCCGGGACTCCCCCAACCCTGGGGCAGGCCCAAGGGTAGGACACAGGGTGGGGGGGCGAGGGGGTTCCCACACCGCCCCTCTGGCTACTGAGCTCTCGGGGCCCTGCGGGGTTCCGGCTGGGACGACCTGTCCTTTTCTTTTTTAAGCACGAAAAGCAAACACACTTATTTCAACAACAACAAAAATTCCAACAAGGTCCAAGTGAAGAAAGAAGCTGGTGGTGGTCCGGAGGGCTCGGGCAGGGCTGAATCTCCAGAGAAGGTTCTGGAAGGTGTGTATGTGGTGGTGGGGGGGGTGGGGAGGGTCCTGCAGTGCTGACGCTGCTACCCTGGGGGTTCACGTTGGCTGAGACTTGGCGCCGTGGACACTCAGGCTGGGAGAGCTGGGCCCAGTGGCCACACAGCGAGGACGTCACCCCGCCCCACCCTCACCGCCCCCCCCGCCCCCCCGCGCACCTTGATTCTCTCGATCCCGGCCTCGATGCGGAGCTGCTCCACCAGCTTCCGTGCTTGGGCGATGTTGTTACTGGTGGACATGGTCTGCCATCAGCCTGCGCCCGATGTCCAGAGAGCTGGGGGAGTGGGAGCAGACGGCTGAGTGGACCCCTTCCAGAGACTGCCTGCCGGGACCACCCCGGGATGGACCCCACAGAGAGGAGGGGACGGGATCGGGAATCCCCACGGGGGGAGGCCCCTGTCTGCAGCTCAAGGTCCATCACTGGGTTGGGGGCTGGAGCGATAGCACAGCGGGGAGGGCATTTGCCTTGTACGCAGCTGACCCGGGTTCAACTCCCAGCATCCCATAGGGTTCCTGAAGCACTGCCAGGAGTAACCCCTGTGCATCACCAGGTGTGATCCTCATCACCGGGGAGAGAAAAGAACACTTACTCTTCCTTCCTTCCTTCCTTCCTTCCTTCCTTCCTTCCTTCCTTCCTTCCTTCCTTCCTTCCTTCCTTCCTTCCTTCCTTCCTTCCTTCCTTCCTTCCTTCCTTCCTTCCTTCCTTCCTTCCTTCCTTCCTTCCTTCCTTCCTCCCTCCCTCCATCCTTCCTCCCTCCCTCCATCCTTCCCCCCCATGTGGACGGGGTGTCTGGGGGAAGCTCATTCAGTCACCACCAAAACTCACACCCCCCCCCCGCCCCGGACTGCCTTCCAGTTAAGCCTCCTGGCTCGGAGGCCTGGTGGGTGGGGCAGTGGGTGCTGTTTCTCTGGCGCCCATCCTGCTAACGAGCTGTTGGCACTCCCTGCACCCCGGGGGACTGCCTGTCCCAAAGTGTGGGAGTTTGCTGTGAGGCGGTGGGCCTGCCCTGGCAGTCCTGGGGGTCCACCCCGGAGCTCCCGAAGGCACAGACTCCGAGCGATCAGCAGCGCGTCTAGGGCGTTGGCCTTGCAGGCGGCTGACCCGGCATCCCAGATGGCCCCTGGAGCATCGCCGGGAGTGACCCCTGCACACAGGGGCCCCGAGCATCTCCGGGTGGGGCCCCAAACAAAGCGAAAACAGAAAGGTTTTCTCGGACTTCCCGGGGGTGCGGGAGGCTGGTGGGCGTGAGCAGCGGTAGTTCCCGCAACGACACGGCAGCGCTGGCGGGAAGCATCGTGCACACCTGTCCCCCGTGCACCTGCACGCGTGTGCACTCGTGGAAAAAGCCTGCGTGAGCCGCTGGGCCCCGAGGCGGGGCTGCGGGTGCTGGGCGCCGGAGCGGCCGTCTCTGGGGACACCGGGCCCGTCCACAGGGCAGGGCTCCCTGCTTCCCGGCGGCTGCCCGGCGCCCCTGTGGGGGAGTGGAGGCCCGTGTGTCTGCCCGGGACCCACGGAGCCTGTGCCGGAGCTTCCAGAGAGTTCTGATTCAGCAGACGGCTTCAAAGCGGCCACAAAACATCCCAGTCAGAGAAAACCGCCCTCGGGTCGCCTTAAAAATACCCAAATTACTCAGCGCTAAATATAGACGCGTCCCCGAGAACAAACGGTTGGCCCCAGAGAAGTGTTTGCCTTGGCAGACTGGGGCGTCCTGCCCAGCCTCGTCGCGGCCACTGCCACCCAGGAACCCGGCCACCCCCTGAGCCACCTCTGACCACGGCGCCCTTGTAGGCTGGAGGTCCCCACGCACCAGGGGCCTCTTGTGCCACCCTCCAAAATGCCCAGGTGCTCCCCCAGGGGGGCACTGCACCCCCGACTCTGAGCATGGTCAGAGATGGACAATGCAGGGTAAACGTGCAAGCGTGTCTGCATGCATAAGCATATTTGCACACGTGTATATGCATGTGCAGGCATGCTTATGAGCACCGCACACATGTGCAGACATATACGCACACAGGAGGACCCGTGTGTAGAGAGCGTGCACAAACACATGTTACTGCATGTAGATGGGCGGTGGGTGTGTTCTACATGTGTTTACACGCATGCATGCACACATACATGCAGGCACTGTATGTAAATGTAAATATACCCTGTGTGGTATATACCTGCACACAGAGGCACAGGCTTATGTGACAGCGTGTGCACATGTCCGTGCGCATGTGTGCACATGTCCGTGTGTTTCTGTCCATGTGTCGCTGTGTGTCTGTGTCAGTGACCACCTCCTGTGGCTGTATTCGGTGGGGCAGAGTGGCCATGGGGGGACACGCACCCACTTGTGGCGGGCTGGATCAGCCCAGATGCTCAACAATCCTTTGGTTTTATTTTTGCTTGGGGGCCACACTTGGCGGTGCTCAGGGCCGACTCCTGGATCTGTGCTCGGGAATTGTTCCAGGTGGGGTTCGGGGGTTCTTATGGGGTGCTGGAGATCAAAGCCAGGCCGGGGGCTGCGTGCAAGGCAAGCGCCCCGCCCGCTGTTCTGCCAACCGCTCTGGCCCCTCCACACGGACATTTGCTTGCTTGTTTCAGTTTTGTTTTGGAGCCGCGCCCGGCGGTGCTCAGGGCTGACTCCTGCCCCTGTGCTCGGGGATCCCTCCTGGCGGGGCTGGGGGACCCTTGGGGATGCCGGAGATCGAACCTGTTGTGCCGCTCCGGGCTGCATGTAGCCGCCTGTGTGCGTGCGGGTGCCCGGGTGTCGTCAGTGCCCGCGTGCGGCCGACTCACGGCCCGGCCTGACTCAGCCTGTGCCGGGCCCGGGGGAGGTGGCACCCAAGCAGCGCAGTGCTGAGTCAGCAGCCCCCGAGTTCCCCTCACGTGACACACGGGCACCCTGACCACGCCGGGGCCTGGAAGCAGGGAGGGGGGAGAGTGGTGGCGGGCGCATTCGCAGCCTCCTGGGAGGCAGGGGCCGGGTCAGGCCTGGCAGGGTAACTTGGGGTGAGAAGCATCTAAAAATAGCTGCTGCGAAGCTGCCAGGCCTGGGCGGGCCTCCCGGGAAAGGGCAAGGAGGGCATCATTTTTTTTTTTTTCCCTGGTTTTGGGGCCACACCCAGTGATGCTCGGGGCTGACTCCTGGCTCTGCACTACTCAGGGATCACTCCTGGCGGTGCTCAGGTGATCCTAGAGGACGGTGGGAGTGGAATCCTGGACAGTCGCCTGCAAGACAAGTGCCCTCCCAGCTGTACTTTTACTCTGGCCCTGTTTTGCTGTTTGTTTGGGGGTTTTGTCTGTTTTGTTTGTTTGTTTTGTTTGTTTTTGGCAGTACTCAGGGATTAGAGCATCCCGGGACTCGAACCTGGTCAACCACGTACGTGAGAGGCAGGCGCCTTCCCTGCTGTCCGATCGCTCCGACCCCAGGACATCAGATGTGTCGACAGATCTTGCTGAGGAATCCCGGGGCGCGATACCCAAGTCAGCACCCTGGGACGGTGGCCCCAGACACCCCAGCTGAGCTATGGGGGGGTCCCACATGGAAGCAGGGAACCAGATCACGGGAAGAGGCCTTGGTGGCCAATGGGAGAGCAGGGGATGTTCACCCTTGCTCACTTGGGGGGGGTCTCCCCCTAGGAACAGGGTAGGTGACACATCTCTGGCTCTGCAGTCTGGCTGGACCCCTGGCCCCCCCAGCCCCTTGTCACAGAGCAGCCCAGACAGCACCCGGTGTCTTCCCGGGTAGGTTCCAAATCTGTAGCGTTAGAAACGGCAGCATCAATAGATCCAGTTCAGGGGCTGGAGCGATAGCACAGCGAGGAGGGCGCTGGCCTTGCACGCAGCCGACCCGGGTTTGATTCCCAGCATCCCATATGAGCACCTGAGCACCGCCAGGAGTGGCTTCTGAGTGCAGAGCCAGGAGTAACCCCTATGCATCGCCAGGGGTGATCCCCCCAAAAAAAATAGATCCAGTTCTCAGTGCCAGAGTGATAGGACAGTGGGGAGGGCGCTGTCCTTGCATGCAGCTGACTCGGGTTCGATCCTCAGCATCCCTCAGGGTCCCCCGAGCACCGCCAGGAGTCATCCCTGCGTGCCGGGCGAAGAGTCAGGACTGAGCATCGCTGGATGTGGCCCCCAAACAGAACAAAACAAACAAAGAGAGTTTCAGGGCTGGAGTGATAGAACAACAAGGCGGGCGTCTGTCTTTCACGCAGCTGAGCGGGGTTCAATCCCGGGCACCCCACAGGGTCCCCTGAGTCCTACCAGGAGTGATCGCTGAATGCAGAGCCAGGAATCAGCCCTGAGCAACACTAGGTATGTTCCCCCGACCAAAAAAAAAAAAAAGCAAGTTTTGGGGTTGAAGAGCTAAGACAACAGGCCTCGCACAGGGCTGCTTTTGGCTCAATTTCCAGCTAAAATTCCTAGTGGGTCCCCTGAATCCCACTAGGTATGATTCCCCAAGCAGAGACCCAGGGATAAGCAGTGCAGGATGTGGCCCCCCAAAAAACCAAAAAACAACCAAACAAGCCAAAAAGCAGGTTTCAGGGTGCTGGGAGAGAGCTCAAAGCCCTGGGGTGTACAAGGCCCCAAGTTTGATCCCCAAAACTGTATGTACCCTCTGAGCACAGCAGGGTGCTTTGGTAGCCTTGGAGAGCTGTAGCCCAACCATCCCACCTCTGCTCCCCAGGCTGTGCGGCTTTGGGAAAGTTACTTGCCCTCTCTGAGCCTTACTGTCCTCAGGGCAACAGGCTCTTTGTTCAAAGTGCTTGGCAAACCTCCCGATCCCCTGTGGGAGGAGAAGGGGGGAGGAGCTGGCCGCCAAGGAAGGGACGGTCCCTTTTCAGGCACTGGTGACAACTGGCAAGAATAAACACAGCTGCTGGAGTGATGAGGGCGGCAGAGGTGTCGTGGACGTCCTGTGGCCCGAGAAGGTGGACCAGGCGGTTTGCTGGCGGCAGTTGGGAAACGCCAGAGTCCCGGGTGACCAGCTCGTCCCCAGGCCACGCTCCTGAACCTGGGGTGCCTCAGGGAGGTGTAAAAGCCCGTCTGGGCTTGGGAGACCCCTGATCGTTGATTCAAGAGGAGAAAGAAAAAAAAAAAAGTCTCAGGGTGGACGATAGTTCAGGGGGGCGGGTGCCTGTCTTGTAACTTGCACGCGGCCGACCTGGGTTCGAATCTCCGGGACCCCACAGGATCCCTGGAGCTCTGCCAGGAGTGATCCCTGAGCGCAGAGCCAGAAGTCAGCCCAGAGCACTGCCAGGTGCGGCCCCAAGACAAAAATAAAAGCACGAGGGGTGGAGCGATAGCACAGCGGGGAGGGCGTTTGCGGCCAACCGGGTTCTAATCCCAGCATCCCATATGGTCCCCTGAGCACAGCCAGGAGTAATTCCTGAGTGCAGAGCCAGGAGTGAGCCCTGTGCATAGCCAGGTGTGACCCAAAAAGCAAAATAAATAAATAAATAAATAAAATAAAATAAAAGCACAAAGGCTGCAACACAGATTTCAGATGCAGGAGTGCCCAACACCTCCAGGAATGGCTCAAAATCCAAAACCACACACAGGTGCGCGCGTGCGTGCGCACGCACACACCCATACACACCCACACGCATGTACGAGTGCACACACCCACACACCCTAGGAACCCTGCAGCCTCTGCAGCAGCTGGCTGGAGCCTGGGGCAGAGAGCAGGAGGCCTGGACTGGGGCCCCAAGGCGGTCCTGTGTCCTGCGGAATTCGGGGCGGGGTGGGGGGCGGGGGCGTATTTGAGGGCCAGTGGGTAGAGCCTCACACAGCGCCTCCTTCCTGATTGGTTGGGAAGCGGCTCAGTCTGTGTCCCCTCGAGGACATGCCCAGGCTTTGCACGGCGGCAGATAAACCCCCTGGGGGTGGAGCCTTAGCACAGCACCGCGGGAGGGCGCTGGCCTTGGACACGGCCAACCTGGGTTCGATCTCCAGCGTCCCCTGGAATCCTCCAAGTCTGGTGAGGAGTCATGCCCGAGTGCTGAACCAGGCGTCAGCATCATTTTGTGCAGCCCCAAAACAAACAAACAAAAAAAGCTCCTTGACCCGGGACTCAAACCTGCGCTCCTGCTCTCGCGGGCTGAGCGCCACCCAGCTCTTGAGGGCCTGTGTCTGCCCTCTCTGGGCTAGTAATAAGGGGTTGGCGTCTTTCGAATGGCCCAACCCGCTTCCTTCCGGTCGAGGGAGTTGGAAGAGGGGGCCAGGCACCCCAGGTGAGGGGGCTAGAGGGATAGCACAGCGGGTAGGGCATTTGCCTTGCACGCGGCCGACCCGGGTTCGAGTCCCAGCATCCCATAGGGTCCCCTGAGCACCGCCTGGAGTAATTCCTGAGTGCAGAGCCAGGAGTAACCCGTGAGCATCGCCGGGTGTGACCCAAAAAGCAAAAAAAAAAAAGAAAAAAGAGAGATGCATAAGAGAGAGAGTCGGGCAATGACAGGCCCTCACTCCAAGATGCAATTTGGGTGCTGTAGTCCTCCAGGGAGAGGATGCATGAAGAATTGGCACCCCTGGCCCTGTGTTCAGGAAGGGGGTCCTGGAATGAGGATGGCGGGGGGGTGGGGGGAGGCTACAAAATGCAGCCCAGCCTGATGGGCAGAGGGTGAGAAACCAGAGATTTATACGCATAGGGAACGTTTCCATAGCAGCGCCCCCTGCCGGTCAGTCCGGGTCAGGCCCACCTGCGGGCTCCTGCAAGCTGGCGGGTGGAGGGGGCTGGGGTCCGCCTCCACGTCCTCTGCGGCTCCCCTGTCCTGGACTCAGAGGTGTGTCCCCCCCCGCCGCCCCCAGACAACGGGACCGGATACAGGATACGGTGACAGCCAGACCCGAGGGGGCCGCGGAGCCTCCGGATTCCGCGCATAGTTCTCATAGCTGGGCTGGACAGCCGAAGGAGCCGGGCGCGCGCGCAGGGCAGCCAAACAGACGGACTGACGGACAGACTGGACGAAACGTCGGCCCGGCTGGGCTGCGTCAAAGGAAAAGAATGTGAAAAATGTGCCCGGTGGGGTGGAGGGAGGGCCGCGCCAACGGCTCCACTGCAGGGTGTGTGTGTGGGGGGTGCAGGGAACTGTGCCCTCTTTATATTTTTGGAAATTTGGGGGGCCACTGTCGGCGGTGCTCAGGGCTGACTCCTGGCGGGCTCTGGAGACCCTATGGGGTGCCGGGGATCGAACCCTAGTCGGCCGGGTGCAAGGCAAATGCTCTCCCGGCTGTGCTAGGATTTAAACCGACTCCAGGAGACAAAAGGCTCAAAGAGAGACCCAGAGCTTTGCAGGAGGGAGGTGAGGGTTCGATCCTGGCACTGCCGGGTCTCTGGGAGGGTCAGCGCTCCCTCCAGAGGGAGCAAGGTCAGAGGTGGGCCTAAGAGGGGGCGGGGTAGAGGGTCTTGTGTCAGGTGGCACACCTGGGCACCAGGAGCTGCTGGAGGGGGCAGGGAAGGTGTCTCCTACCAGCTGGGGTGCCAGGGGGCTCTCAAGTTTACAGATGAGGGGAGGGGCCACGGGCCTGGGAAGATGAGTAGTACAGCGGGGAGGGCACTTGCCTTTTTTTTTTTTTTTTTTGCTTTTTGGGTCACACCCGGTGATGCACAGGGGTTACTCCTGACTTTGCACTCAGGAATTACCCCCTGGCGGTGCTCAGGGGACCATAGGATGCTGGGAATCGAACCCGGGTCGGCCACGTGCAAGGCAAACGCCCTACCCGCTGTGCTATTTCTCCATCCCCAAATAATTTGAATAGAGGGCACTTGGCTTTTACGTGGCCCACCTGGGTTCCATCTCTGGCATCCTTAAAGGAGGTTCATTGAGCCAGTTTCCTGAGCATGAGGAGCTGCCAGAGAGGGGATGATGGGGTGGGCTGCCCACAAGGCCACCAAGTGCCCTCAAAAGCTAGACCAGGTTTCCTCCCTCAGATTAGGGCTGATTTTTGGTGGGGTGGAGTCCTGAGTCCCGTGGGCGGAGTCCTACACCCTATAGGCGGAGTCCTGCCCCATGGGCGGAGTTCTACACTCTGTGGGCGGAGTCCCACACCCTATGGGCGGAGTTCTGCACCCTGTGGGCGGAGTCCTGAGTTTCATTATGGGTGGAGTCCTGGGCCCTGTGGGCGGAGTTCTGCATCTGCAGGTGGAGCCTGAGCTGCTGGTCTCGCCCATTGGATAGCTGGAGGCTCTGTCCCCAGGGAGGATCTCACTGCCCTGATGCCCCCCCCTCGTAGGAGTGGGGTCAGGACCATCCCTCATGGGGCTGTGAGAGTGACGCATATTCCATGCTGGTCTGCCCTTGAACAGAGAGGGGGGGTCACAAGGAGCGTGGGATTAAGGTTCTCAGAGCCCAAGCTCAGGTGTGGCCTGGAGAGCTGGCCCTGGGTTAGCCCTACCCAAACCTGGACCCCAGTAAGGGGTCAGTGGGGGGTGGGGGCTGCGTGCCCCTGAGAGGCCAGGAGGTCTGGCCAGCGCCCCGCGGGTGACTTCAGGGGCGGGACCCCCAACAGAGGAGGGACCCCCCCCAACAGAGGAGGCTTCCTACCTAGCGGGGAGAGGGCCCTGGAAGGCAACAGGGGTGGTGTGCAGCAGCTGAGAGCGAGCCCCAGAGGTGAGGGCCATGTTTGTCCTGCAGCCAGGAGGCTGACAGTTCTGGAACATTCTAGCAGAGCGATTAAGAGGAGACATTCCAGCAGGCGCTCAGAGCCAGGAACCCCAGCGTCTGTGCAGCCGCTGCATGGACAAAGCGGCTGAGAAAGTCGGTCGTGCTGACCCCGGAGAGATGGTTCTGGGGCTCAGAGGGGAGGGTTGCATTGCCTATGGCCCTGGTTCAATCCCTGGCACGGCATAGGATCCCCCTAGGAGGGTCAGGCAAGGTCACCCCCAGCACCTCCAGGAAAAAGAAAGTCAATTAGGCAGCAGTTTCCTGTGCCAGTCTGAGACCAGAAGGGAGGAGGGTGCGCTGACAAATTTCTAGCACCTTCCTCCCCCACACGGGGACATGGGTTCTGGGGACTCGGACTCATTTATTCCTTCACTCCTTTCAGTCGAGCACGGAGCAGCCTTCTGCAACTTTCCATTTACGTACTTATTATTGGGGGGAGGGGGGGTTCTCCCGGACTAACCCAGGAGCAGTAAAAGTGCTCCAGACAGCTGTAGAGCTCAGGGGTCTTGGGCCTCCACGGGGAAATAATTGGCTCTGAGCCATCTCCCCCCTCTTATTCCTTTTGAGAATTTTTGGGGGTGCCCAAGCCTTGCAGTGCTCAAGTTCTAGGGAACTTACGTGGGTCAGTGCTTTGACTTAAGCCTTGTACTGTACAGCTGCTTTTTTTTTTTCTTTTGGGTCACACCCAGCAATGCACAGGGGTTACCTCCTGACTTTGCACTCAGGAATTACTCCTGGCGGTGCTCTGGGGATCATATGAGATGCTGGGAATCGAACCCGGGTCAGCCGCGTGCAAGGCAAACGCCCTCCCCGCTGTGCTATTGCTCCAGCCCCCATGTATGGCTTTTTTTTTGGGGGGGAAGGGCACACCCAACAGTGCTTTGGAGCTGACTCCTGGTTTCTGTGCTCAGAGATTCCTCCTGGTGGCGCTCAGGAGACCCAAATGGTGTGCTGGGGATCGCACCCCAATCGGCCGTGTGCAAGGCCTGTGCACTCCCAGCAGTTCATGGCTCCAACCCTGGTTGCTTTCCTGATAAGCCTTTAGGAAGGCTGTCCCGTTCCCCCACCCAGGGGAGCACAGGAAATAGCAGGGCTCCGCAGTGCTTGGGATCGAACTTAGGACCTTGAACGTGCAAGACGTGCGCTTGGAGGCACTGGAGGAGTCTCTGGGCACTTTGCCCTTGGCTACTGTGCGGTCCCCTCGCCTTCTGCAAACGGGGCCACGCGTGTCCTGGGCTCTTGAGCTCCCTGAGGGTTTGCAGCGTCCAGGCAGCAGGCTGGGCATCCTGGGGTGACTGGGGTGGGGGGCGCGGGAGGAGGGGGCCTGTGGGCCCTAGGGTGCCCCCGTCTTTGCAGGGAACAGAAACTGCCTTCATGTGTCTCTGGAACTTCCCGGACCCGCCCGCTTTCCGGCTCCCCGCTCTCCTGATCTCTTTCCTCCGGATCCCCACGCGCCACCCACGGGACCGGGAACCCGCAGCCAGACCCGGCGGGAGGGCGGGCAGGGCGGGAGAGGGACGAGCGCGCCCGGGTACAAAGTGTTCGGGAGACCAGGAGGCCAGAAGACAGCGTGTTGTGCTGGAAAAGTGAGAAAGAAAAAAAAAAAACTAAACCAAAAATAAACAAAAACCAAACAAGCACAGCGGAGGGCTGGCAGCAGGAGCAGCAGCGGCAGCCGGGGGCGGAGCCTGCGGGTCACGTGGTGCAAAACCCGCCCCCACGCCGCCCCCCTGCCCAGCCGGCTGCAGGGGTCAGCTCTGCCCCACGCCTATGCGGATGTCTATGGTGTCATTCTGGGGGTGTTCCTGGCACTGTGGGGGTAGGGGCGGGAGGGGGGAGGTGGATGGATCCCACTTAGACTACAGGGAAAAAAAACAAGACAATTCTGAGGGTGCAACCTGGCTCTGCACGGTCCCCCAAGCACCCTCCAGCAAGAGCCCCAGAGAACCCCCAGATGTAACCCCCAAACACACATTTATTGTGGGGGCCGGAGAGATAGTACACCGGGGAGGAGTCTTGCCTTTTTTTGGGGGGGTGCTTGACTTGAATATCACTGACCCTGTTCTGATCCCCCCCGCACCTCAGGGTTCCCCCAAACCCCATCAGAAGTGATTCCCGAGTTGAGAGCCAGGAGTCAGCCTTGAACATTGCCAGGCTTGTGGTCCCCCCAAATCCACTGTTCGTCCAGGATCCTAAATACCCCTGAGCCTCTGGGAGTCCCCCTCTCTCCCACCCCTGCCCCAGTGGGTTTCATTACACAGATTCCAGCACCTCAAGAAAGATGACAATGATGGGGCTGGAGCAATGATAGCACAACAGGGAGGGCGTTTGCCTTGCACGCAGCCGATCTGGGTTCGATTCCCAGCATCCCATATGGTCCCCCGAGCACCTCCAGGAGTAATTCCTGAGTGCAGAGCCAGGAGTCAGCCCTGAGCATAGCCCGGTGTGACCCATAAAGAAAAAAAAAAGGTGACAATGATGAATGATGATGGGTTAGAGGCTGGAGGAAGCGGGATGGGGGGTGGGGGCTTACTCAGGGATGATTCTTTTGTCTCCCAGGAGATTCTGGGGGATGGCTGGGAACAACCATCACAGTGGGTATCACATGGTCATCACAGTGGGTAGGACTGGCATGGAGAGGGCAGGGCCAGGAGGCTGCCTCGATTCCCCAGAAAGAGCATCCAGTGGAACGCCCCCCCCAGTAATATCCAGCCCCAAGTCTACAGCCTGATGGGGGGGTCCCTAACTTATTTACAGGAAGTGGGGGGTTGGGGCCAGAGCAATAGTACAATGAGGAGGGCGCTAGCCTTGCATGAAGTCAACCTGGGTTCGATCCCCAGCATCCCATAGGGTCTCCTGAGAACAGCCAGGAGTGACCCCTGAGTGTAGAGCCAGGAATTGGCCCTGAGCACTGTCAAAAGAGAGAGAGTAAGAGAGAGACAGAGACAGAGACAGACAGAGACAGAGAAAGAAAGAAGGGAACCGCTGGATTTTAGGGAGGTACAGTGAGGGCAGGTTCCTGCCTTGTGCCCCCCCGCCCCCACCCTGGGGCCCCTGGCAGAGTCCCACTAAGCAGGGCCCCAGGGGAGAAGCCAGCTGATCCCGTGGGCCTCAGAATGAAGCAGGGACAGAGCCATAGCACAACAGGGGGGGCGCTTGCCCTGCACACGGCTGATATGGGTTCGAGCCCCGGCATCCCATGGGGTCCCCTGAGCACCGCCAGGAGTGATCCCAGATGTAGGAGTCAGCCCTAAGCACTGCTGGGTGTGGCCCAACAACCAGGCGCCGGGGGCCTTCATCAGCCCTGCAGGCTGGTCTGTCTCTGATCTTGGTTCCAGGATGTTCGGCCCTGCCTCCCCCCCCCCGCCCCTCGCCCTGCCCACACACACACATCACATATCCCCATGCCTGCAGCTGCTTGTGGGTCACCGACGTGTGGGGCGTGTAGAGGGCCGGTCTCGTGAGGGCCTCTGGGTTCCTTTGTGCCCTGGAGCCCTCGAGACCTGAGTGGGGTCCAGGCGTGCGGCGTTGGGGACAGTCTTGTGACTCTTGGTCAGTGTGCTCCTTTTGTGTCCCGGCCATGCCGCAGCTATATTTAGACGGGTTGAAGGCAGAGAAGTGAGTGTGGTGGCCTCAGGGTGGGTGCCCCCGGGGGTGTGACAGCAGCAGACAGGCCATCCTCTGTCTGCAGGGAGCCCCCGCTGTCACATGAAACTGACCGATCCCCGGCTCTGTCACCTCGCTTCCCGGATTCCCGGTGTGGAGGGGAGGCGGGTGCCATCAGCCTGCCCCCACCCCCTGCAGGGTCAGCCTGAGAACTGCAGGCTGGGTACAGAGGGTGGGGAGAGGACAGGGCTGATATGGGCCTCCCCACCCAACTCCTATGCATCCTGCAAAGCCCACTCTAAGGCCCTCCTAAACACTGCCAAGTGCTTGGAACAGATCTCCTATTTGGTGGCTTCTCACCACGCACCTGTCCTCTCTCGGTCCTGGGCTCAGGGCCTCCCTGGACTCCTGGGTCGCATCACCTGGTCCCGGGAGGTTCTAGGGCACCCTCTCTGTCCCCTTTCAGCGCTTCCTCTAGGGCCTCAGCCCGCAGTCAGGGGCTCCCTGACTCAAACTCTCCTTCCCTATTAATGAGCATCCTGGGGCAGGGGGACACGGGGACTCCGAGGACCCAGGACGACCCCTGTCCCAGAGCGTCCCATGTGCACGATTCCTTTACCGTGTGTGTGGTGGGAGGGGCACACTCCCCAGATTTTGCAGCAGAATGGGGACATCTGGGAGAGGTTCCTATTCTGTGGCTCTGGCCACGGCAGGAAGGTAAGGTTAAGGGGTCCCACGGGGGGGGGGGCTCCCAATGCAACCTCTTTCCTGGACCTGCTGTCCACAGGGTTGGGGCCCCGGGAGCAGCCAGTGGGTCCGGGTGGTCACTGCAGCAATTCTTGGCCAGTTGGACCTGAACTGATGTTCAGGTTGGAGAATGTGGTACTACAGGGGTACTGAAGTCTGGAGTTACACCCCTCCAGGCTGGGGCGGGGGGGCAGGGGCTGGAGTGATAGGTCAGTGGGATGAGCGCATGCCTTGCAGGCCGCTGGCCCGGGTTCAACCCCTGCCATCCCATAGGCTCCCAGAGCACCTCCAGGAGTAACCCCTGAGCACAGAGCCAGGAGTCAGCCCTGAGCACCGCTGGGTGTGGCCCCCAAACATACAAACAAACAATGCTCTCCCCATAATAAAATCTTCCCAGCATAAGGCTGGGCAAGTGTGGAGATGGGTGACCACAAAAGTCGCCTCTGGGGGTCCGGAGTGATAGCACAGCGGGCAGGGTATTGTATTGCAGCCTTGCACACAGCCGACCCAGGTTCGATCCCCAGCATCCCATATAGTCCCCCAAGCACCGCCAGGAGTAATTCCTGAGTGCAGAGCCAGGAGTAAGCCCTGAGCATCGCTGGGTGTGACCCAAAAACAAACAAACAAAAAGTCACCCTCTGACTGTTCTCTGGTTTGTGGCGCCTACAAGTTGCCTCACTGAAGGCCCTCCACCCCCGCCCCAGGCACAGACCCCTGGCTGCTGAGGGCACACAGAACCAGGGTGGGGGCCACACTGGTGGCATACAAGGCTGATTCCTGGCTCTGTGCTCAGGGACACCTTCTGATGGGGCTCGGGGGATCCTATGCAGAATTGAACCCAGAAAGGCAAATGCCTTCCCCACTGAACCATCTCTTCAGACAATTTAATCATTTCTTTTTCTTTTTTCTTTTTGGGTCACACCCAGAGATGCTCAGGGGTTACTCCTGGCTCTGCACTCCTGGTGGTGCTTGGGGGACCATATGGGATGCCCGGGATTGAACTCAGGTCAGCTGCATGCAAGGCAACACCCTCCCCGCTGTACTGTCGCTCAGGCTCTATTTAACAATTTTTGTTTTTCTTTTTAGGTCACATCCGGTGATGCACAGGGGTTACTCCTGGCTCATGCACTCAGGAATCACTCCTGGCGGTGCTCAGGGGACCCTATGGGATGCTGGGAATCGAACCCGGGTCGGCCGCGTGCAAGGCAAACGCCCTACCCGCTGTGCTATTGCTCCAGCCCCTATTTAACAATTTCTTCTAGTGGGCCCAGGAAGTCCTACTGGGGGCTCCTCTCAGCCTCTGCTATCCCTCACCCCTCCATGCGCCCCCGCCCCCCAGTCTCACAGTTGCAGGGACCCTCCAGCAGCAGGAGGTGGGCAATGCCCCCCAAACTCCAGCACTGAAGTCTCCAGCGGCCCCCCCCCCCCCCGCCCCATGTCACTGGCCCTCCTGGCACACCCCCTAGGAGTCTACAAGTGAGGCGTCTTCCCAACCCCCCCAAGGGTCCAATCCTAGGCCAGAAGCACTGACAACACCTACTGTGTCCCTGCACCCCATCTCCCTCACACCAGGATCTCCACCCCGAGAAGACATTGGGGTACTGGGGGGGAGGAGGTGGGTGACACGTGGATCTCCAGCTCACTTCTCCAGCTCACCCGCCACTCTGCCCCGCCTTGGGAGCCGGAGCAGCACTGGGGGTGCCGGGTGCAGACACAAAAGCCGCCAGAGGAAGCATCGGAGACTGTGACATTTTGAGGCATTTGAGACTGAGCTCTGAAAACCACCAGGAAAGCGAAAGCTCCCGGGGCACACCCCCTCAGGAAACCAGGAGCTGCTGCCCGGAGAACACGGGCTGAGCTGGCCAGAAAAAAAAGTCGGGCGGCGGGACGGGAGGGAGCGGGAAGGGCGAGCTCCCGTCACATTTTCCACGCCAGCCCGTGAGGTCATGCACGCGCAATATTTGCACAGGCTTCCCGGAAACACGGGGCCAAATGCGCGCGACGGTCCCCAGGGACCCGCTTCCCTGCCGGCCGGCGGGCCTGGGCGCCGGGATGGATGCTCAGTTTGGGTGACGCCGCGGGGAGACGAACTCAGGCGGCCGGGAAGGACCCCGGCCGGCGGGCGGGGCCGGGGCCGGAATCCGGGCCCGGGTGGGCGGGGCTGTCATTGGTGGGCGGAGCCTGGCTAGAATCGAGAGCCAATGGGTGGGGCCTGGATGGAATCCTCCGCTGAGTGGGAGGGGCTTGGGCGGGGCGGGACCAGAGCAGGCAGGGCGGGGCCGGGACTAGAACCAGGTTTCCTGGCGCGGGGCCCAGAGCTGCCGTAAGGGGTGACACCATCCCCAGTGTGTCATGGGCGCGTGAAATACCCGAGCCTGTTTGTTCCTTTTTCGAAAAAACAAGAGATTCCAAGCTTGTGAAGTAAGACAAAAGAGTCACCTACCTTTTTTTTTTTTTCCCTTCCCCTTTTCGGTTTGCAAGCTTTTTCCAAGAAAAGCAGCTTCGCCCTGTTTAGAAAAGGAGAGAGGAGAGGATCACAAGGCCGGTTCACACACTGGGGCCTGGCTCTGGCTAAGAAAAACCCGTGGCCCGTGAATTGGAGATGGGGTGCCCCGCAGAGGAACGGGGAATTGCGGGGGGGGGCAAATTGAGTTCATTCTCTGCAGTTTATCTCTGCAGGAAAGTTTATTCCCTCTTTGAAGGGGGGTTGGTGTGGGGGAAATCAAATTGTCCTCTAGCACCTTGTATTCTTCCATCTGGGGGACGCGAAGAGCCAGCAGTGGGTTGGCCCCGGGGACAGGCCAGGCACAGGGCAAACAAAAACAGAAGCAAGAGGAGATGATCTTGGGGCTGGAGCGATAGCACAGCGGGTAGGGCGTTTGCCTTGCACGCGGCCGACCCGGGTTCGAATCCCAGCATCCCATATGGTCCCCTGAGCACTGCCAGGAGTAATTCCTGAGTGTAGAACCAGGAGAAACCCCTGTGCATCGCTGGGTGTGACCCAAAAAGAAAAAAAAAAAAAAAAAAGAGGAGATGATCTTGAATATGGGATGCGTGGGGCACTGCCCTGTTCTCGGCTGGGATGGGAGTCGCATGGTGGAGCAATCCTCGGGGCCTGTGGGTGTTGGTGGGGGGTACGTGGCAGGTGTATAGGGACCTGTGGGGAGGTGAGGCTGTCCAGTGGGTGGGACCACCAGGAAGGGCGGGAAGGCAGGGGGCTTCACCCCTAGGATCGGGTGGATACTTCCCAGCCTCTACTTTGCAGGCTGGGAGGTGAGTCTGATCCAAGCTAGGACTCTGTGCTCTGAGGTCACTCCTGGTGGTTCTCAGGGGACCCCATGTAGCCTGGGGGGGATGGAGCCAGGGTCGGCCAACTGCCTTCACCCCCGTGCTATCTCTGTGGTCTCATGCTGATCCTCAATGAACGTAGCATGACATTCTGGGAGACCCTGGGTCTTGCTGTCGGAGTAGCTGAGACGCACCATGGAACGCACCCCCTTCCTGGGGACCCCGTCCTGCCTCTTTCTCACTGGGCTGCGGAGCCCCAGCCTGCGGGCCGCATCCAGCTTGCTGGGGGGGGTCCCTGATCTGTGTTCCTGGGGGGGCAATCTACAAAGCCTGGACCACCCTGGGGTTTCAGGGCCCCCGGCAGCCTCCACCCCGTGCCAGGGGCCAGCCTGGCTTCCTGAGCAGGGCCGTTCCCTCTGGTTCTCTGGGTCGGGTGACCCCTTTTCCTGCGCAAACATCTGCTTTCCACAGCCCAGTGGGGTTTTTCCATCCACCTGTGGGGGTGCCGCCGCCGCCGTCCCACCCCGGTCCCGGAGGGTAAGCCTTTCATGCTGGCTGGGCCTGGGGGTACCCAGAGGTCGGTGGAAACCTCCTCTCCATCCCCTAGAGGGGCAGGGGGTGCAGGGGGGTCCCCTAGCATCTTCCTCCCGAGCCAGAGACCCCCCCAGCACTACAAACCTGGTGCTCTATGCTGAGGGGCCTCCTAGGCACAGTGGGGGGGGGCTGAGCAGCCTGGGGCCCTCATTATTAGATACCCAGAGCACCCCCTGCCATGGGGCAGCCACGCAGGTCCCAGACATAACTGAGTTCCCTGGATGGGCATAGAGGGGCCCTGAAATGTCCCAGAGGCTTAAATGTCCATCAGCACTGACCCCAAAGGGCCTTGGGGTGCTACACCCATTTATTTATGTTTTTTTTTATTTCTTTTTGTTGTTGTTGTTGTTGTTTTGGTTTTGGGGGTCATACCAGGCAGTACAGAACTGTTTTTTTTTTTGTTTTTTTTTTTTTTTGCTTTTTTGGGTCACACCTGGCAATGCACAGGGGTTCTCCTGGCTCTGCACTCAGGAATTATTCCTGGCAGTGCTCAGGGGACCCTATGAGATGCTGGGAATCGAACCCGGGTATTATTCCAGTCTCAGAAATGTTTTCTTTTTCTGCACTCAGGGACCATTCCTGGTGGAGCTCAGGGAACCCTCTGGGGTGTCAGGATTGAACCCGGGTCAGCTGCATACCAGGCCATCGCCCTCCCCGCTGGACTATCGCTCCGGCCCCTGCAAGTGTGATTTAGAAACTGAATAACAGGGGCCAGAGAAACAGCACAGCGGAGAAGGCGCCGGCCTTGGCCTTGCATGTGGCCAACCTGGGTTTGATCCCTGGCACCCCACGGGGTCCCCCGAGCCCCACCAGGAGTGCTACCAGAGTGCAGTCAGGAGTCAGCCCTGAGCATCACTCAGTGTTCAGTGTCTTCGGTCTGAACGTTGCTTCTGCCCCAGCTCGGTCATGTGGTGCCGTGTGCGTGCGTGCACGTGTCTGCGAGTGACAGAGAACATCTGGCCGCTCGGCTGCGAACACTGACTGTCCCGGTGCCAGAGACGGGTCTGCATGCTCCAGGCACTGGGGCCAGTGGGCGGAGGAGGGAGCCAGGACATCCCCAGGCCAGGGCAGAGCGCGGCCCCACGGTGACAGGGGCGCCCCGGTGGGCAGAGGTGCCCAGGGTCAGCCAAGAGTGCAAAGCTTTCTCAGAGGTGCCTTTCCTGAGGCCACACGGGTCTGGGGGCGGAACACACAGGCAGGCACGTACACCCGACACGCACGCACATAGACGCACACGTGCACACATGCACAGACACACGTGCACACACAGACACACACGTGCACACACTCACAGACGCACATGCAGAGACACAGATGCACCCCCGCACACCAGCACACACATGCTCACACACATGCTCACACACTCAGACACATTAAACCCCAGGAGGCTCAAATGTCCATCGGCACTGACCCCAAAGGGTCCTGGGGTTCTGTGCCCATTTATTTTACTTTTTTTTTTTTTGCTTTGGGGGTCTGTGTGCACACAGACACACACATGCCTCCCCACATGCTCACACACATGCACAGACACAGATGCACGTATGCACCCCCATATGCACACAGACACAGACCCACATGTACACAGATGTACACATGTAACCCCACATGCACAGACACAGATGCACATGTGTACACAGACACGTGCACACCAACATATAGGTTCACACTCACACACACATGCACATATGCAAACCAACACACACTTGTACACAGAGACACACACATGCATACCAACACACAGATGTATATACACCAACACACTCACATGCACACACGTGTGTGCACACGAACACTCAGACCTCCAGAAGGAGCACACACATGCACACCAACACACATAGACACGCTCACACAAATGCACACCAAAACACATGTGAAGTACATACACACTAACACATACTCATAGATGCACATGTGCACACAAGAGCATTCAACCTCACATTCAACCTCATATGCACATCAACACAGATACACATGTGCTACCTGACCCCCCCACGCCTCTGGAGATGGGTCCCATGAACTTGCTCACGCCAGGAGGGCATACCCTGACACAAGCTCCTGTGCACACTCACATGTACACATAACCATCTATGCCACAGGCTCACAGACACGCACACACACTCACACAGTGAGTGAACACATGTCAATACTGACACACAGTCACATCCACACACACACACAACAGCACAGAGAGGCGCGTGGTTGTGCATGGAGGGAAACGCCCGTCCCAGGTGCCCCGCGGTGCCCGGTGACAGGTCAGACTTGACTCCTGGTCAAAGGGCGCAGACGGGGCGCTGGTCCCGGAGAGAGTTGAGGGGTGAAGGCGCTGGCCTTGAATCCCACCGACTCCAGTTGGAAGCCTAACACCCATGAGGGTCCTCGGAGCACAGAGCCAGAGCACTGTCAGGCGTGCCCCACCTCTCCCCCCAAAGAACACATAAAACACAGGGCCATTTGTTGACATGGCACTAGACCCGCCGTCTCCCTGGATACTGCAGACGGGGGGGGGCTCAGTCATTCTTGGGGTACCCAGGGGCTGTGAGCAGGTGTGGGCCCAAACCATGGATGCCAGGGAGCCCCCCGGTGTGATGTTGAAACACAACATTAGAATTACAGACACGGGGGCCGGTGCCATAGGACAGTGGGGAGGGCGCTGGCCTTGCATGCGGCGACCCCAGGACCCCATAGGCTCCCCGAGTCTCACCAGGAGTGATCCCTGAGCACAGAGCCAGGAGTCAGCCCTGAGCACTGCCAGATGTGGGCCAAAAAGAAAAAAAAATTATAGAAACAACAGTGACTCCCCCCAAAACTGGCACCATGAAACGGGGTGGGGGGGCCCCAAGTGGTGGATGGAACCACACGAGGGGCCGGTTTTGTGGGCTCAGAGTTGACCCCTCCTTCCTGCCCGTTCCATGTGGGGGTCTGACTTCTGGGGAGAGCTCACCCCCGCAGGGGCCAGGTGCAGACAGCGGGGAAGTACAGCAAGGTTTTCTAGGAACAGACACCCCACCCCCTACACACACACACACACACACACACACACAGAAGCAGAAACATGGCTGTGAATGGCGTGGACACGGGAAGGCAAGCCAAGACAGAAGTTCAGGCCTTATTTTTGCACTTTGGGGGCCACACCCAGCAGGGCTCAGGGCTGACTCCTGGCTCTGTGCTCACTCGGGTGGTGCTCGGGGGGAACTAGTGAAATGCCGGGGATTGAACCCGGGTCAGCTGCGTGCAAGGCCAGCACACTCCCCGCTGGTCCCAGAAGCTCGGTCTCAGCTTAGGAAGAACCAGGCTGCGTTGTGGGGCCCCATCACTTCCTGTCTCACTGTGGGGGGGGTGTCTCGAAGGCCTCCAAGGTAGGGGTCCCCCGGGACATGTCCCTGTGTGTCGGGCTCCTGTCCCTCGGGTCCCTGCAGGCTGTAGTAGGCACTGGGAGGCCCTTCCTCCTTGAGGCTGAAGAACGTTCCAGAGTGTGGGATGGGCGTGTCCGGGCGATGCTCGGGGCTGCTCCCCATCACTTGGTCCTAGGGTTTGCTTGCTTGTGCTTTGAGCCACACCCTCACTGTGCTCAAGGGTCACATTCCTGGCGGGACCTGGGGGACCCGATGGGATGCTGGGGATCGCACCTGGGTCCGTGACGGGGAAGGCCAGCCCTCCTGGATGTCACTCGGCCCCTCTTGGTGCCTGTTGATGTCGCTGCTGTGTGTGTGTGTGTGGGGGGATTCCACCCCCCGATGTGGCCTTACAGGGTGCTGGTCACCCCATGCTGTCCTTGCCTAAGGCCCCCATCACGCCGCACCCCCCACCCTCCACCCTGCACAGGGGCCTCCCATGCTGCACTGATCCCTGTTCCCAGCTGCTGGCCTGGGGTCTGGAACCCAGAGCCCCGCACGCTTGCTGCCTGGGGGAGCCCGGCCCGCCCCCCTCTGTCTCAGGGTCCCTTTTTTTTTTAAGTTTTTTTTTTTTCTTTTTGGGTCACACCTGGCAATGCACAGGGGTTACTCCTGGCTCTGCACTCGGGAATTACCCATGGCGGTGCTCAGGGGACCACATGGGATGCTGAGAATCAAACCCAGGTCGGCTGCATGCAAGGCAAACGCCTACCTGCTGTGCTATTGCTCCAGCCCCCAACTCAGGGTCCCTTCTTGAAACGGGGGGCGTGCTGCCTCCTCCGTGCGGGCATTTGTCCCGCTAGCTCTGCTTCCGGGAGAGAGAGGGTGGGGGAGACACTCTTTGGTGTTGCTCTGTTTGGGGGGTGCCCATGCTGGCAGCGCTGGGGTTGGGGGGGTCTTTCCCGGTGGGGCTCGGGGCTCCCGGGCTGGACGTCGAGGCTCCTGCAGGCAGAGGCCATGCTGCGGCCGGCAGGGCCGTCTCCCCAGCCTGCTTTGACAGTTTGTCCATTTGGACGGCGGCCGGCAGCTGCCCCCCGGCACGCAGACACGCGCGCGGCCGGCGGACGTGCTCCCGGAGTCGGGCGGCGGGCCGGGGCCGACGTGCAGTGACCCAACCGCGGCTGCCGCCACCACGCAGGCGAGCGGGTGGGGCGCCCCGGACGGGCTGAGCCTTCCTGCCCCGCAGTGGCCGCTGGCACGTGGGGGCCCCTGGCCGGGAGGGGCACCCTCACAGGATGTGAGTGTGTGACCCTGTGTGTGTGTGTGTGTATGAGTGTATGTCTGTATTGTGTGATTGTGTGTATGTGACAATGTGTGACTGCGAATGTATATATGTGTATGTGCCTGCATGGTGCGACTCTGAGTATGCGTGATTGTGTGTGACTGTGGATGTGTGTGGGTGTATGTATGTGCCTGTACTGTGTGACCATGAGTATGTGTGATTGTGTGTGTGGATGTGTTTGAGCGTATACACGTATGTTTGTATCTGTGGCTGTGTGAAAATGTGTATGTGTGTGTGTACTGTGCATGTGGTACATGAGTACAACTATGTATGAGTGTACATTTGTATTGTGTGACCGTGTGTGACTATGTATGATGGTGTGAGTGTGTGTGTATGCTTGTGCTGTGTGACTGTGTGACTGTGAGTGTATATATCTGTATTGTGTGACTATGTGTATGTGTGTATAGTTGTACTGTGCATGACTGTGTGACTGTGAGTGCGAATGTGTCTGTGCTTGTGTGCGACTGTGTATGTAAATAGGGCTGTGTGAGGGTGTGCGTGTGTGTACTGTGTGTGGCTGTGTGTCATGTGAACATGTGCACTGTGTTGTGTATGTGGTGTTTGTGTCTGTTGCATGTATCGGGCACGAGTGTGTGTTGCATGTGGGTTTTGGTTTTAGTTTCTATTTGGTTTTTGTCTGGGGGCCACACCTGGCAGTGCCCAGGGGACCCTGTGGGGTGCTGAGGAGCGAAATCGGGTTGTCACGTGCCAGGCCAGAGCCCTCCCCACTGCACTAGGGCTCCAGCCCCAGCCCACCCTGGGTGCGGGGGCCAGTGCGGGGAGGTGCGGGGAACTCCAGGGCGCAGACTGCAGTGTTGAGACTGTCTCCCAGGGCCCTGCAGGAAGCAGATGCTTGGCTCAAGCCTGGCCTGGGTTCGATTCCTGGCACCGCCTGGTCCCCCCAGAACACCGCCAGGTGGTGCCCTTGGGGACCCCAACATTGCCGGTGGTGGGGGCGCAGGGGCCTTGGCACTGCAGGACACAGGTGGCACCACGCGCTCGGGCTGGCACTGACCTGCTGGCCCTCTGAGCTGAGAATCACCTGTGGGGTCCCTGGCGCTCCAGAGCACTGCTTGGAACCCCCCATCCAATGAAAGGAGAGAGAGGAGAAAGGGTGATGGGGAGCTGGGTCGGGTCATACATAAACGTTCGGGTGGGAGGAGAGCGCAGCAGGAAGGGCACTGGCCTTGCACATGGCCCACTCCAGTTTGATCCCTGAGCACAAAGCCAGGAGTCAGCCCTGAGTACTGCCGGGTGTGACATAATAAAACAAAACCCCAACAAACCAGCACTCGGCACCCTGGTAAGTCTGCACCCAAAGCTGCCACCCCCCCAGATTGTTTCTGTGGCCCCTAGGGGGTCTTGGGGGCTCAACACCGGGTCCCTCCCCAGCCAAGTCCCCGGAGGAAGGGCACGGAAGGCCCCCACCGTGTCCTGGGCCCTTTGAGGTTCAGTTTTCTTCCTCAACGATCAGCTTGAGGCGTCCCGGCTACAACCCAAGGGCCTGAGGTCCCCCGGCTGGCCCAGCACTGCCTGTGGGGTGCCCGGCTTCACCCATGCCTAGGAAATGGGGGTGCTCTATTCTGCACAGGGCATATGGGGTGCTGGCTCTGAACAGGCGACAGCAGGGGCACTGGGCTCTGCACAGGAGAGGTGGGGGCACTGGGTTGTGCACTGGGGGGGGCAGGCGGGGGGGCGCTAGACTCTGCACGAGGCGGGGAGGTGGGGGCGCTGGGCTTTGCACTGGCGACAGCAGGGGTGCTGGGCTCTGCACGGGGGCAGTGGGGGCGCTCGGTTCTACACGGGGCTGCGGGGTCGCTGGGTACTGCACGGGGGCGGCGGGGGCGTTGGGCTCTGCACGGGGCGGCGGGGGCGCTGGGCTCTACACGGGGGCGCTGGGTTCTGCACGGGGGCGGCGGGGGCGCTGGGTTCTACATGGGGGCGGCAGGGGTGCTCAGCTCCGTCTGCACACAGTGAGGTCAGGCTCAGCTGTCTTGGGATTTCTGGGGGTGTGGAGGAAGCTCATCACCCTCCCCCGGACCCACAGCGACTCTGAGCCAAGTGCACCCCCAGCTGTGACAACCAGACACCCCCAGGCATCACCCGGGGTCCTGGGCAGCAAAACCACTGAGCATGGGGACCCCCCCCAGGAGACGCTCTGTTCCACCGTTGCCCGTTGCCTAGGTGGGTTGAGCCTGGGGAAAGGAAGGAGTTTCCAGATTGGGGGTGGGGGGTCCTGGCTGACCCTGGCAGACCCCTCGGGGATTCACTGTGCTGTGGGGTGTGTGCAGGTGGTGAAGTAGATTCCCCCCCCCAAATAAGTCATAAACTCAGGCTTTTTCTTCCAGGTGCAGCTGTAGGGGGGAGGGGATCTTCCTCGGTGGGGGGCCATTCACCAGACACCGGCAGTGCCCCACCTGGCCCGCCCCGACCCCTGGGAATCATCCGGCGCCAAACACCGACGGTGCCAGGTGGAGTCACCGCGCGAGGGTCCGGGTCACGCAGCGGCTGGGAAGGGCGGAGCAGGGTGTGGGGGCGCCGAGGCCCCCAGACTGACCCCTGCATGGAAAAGCACCAGGCCTGGCGGGGCGCCAGCGTCCCTCGTGTGTGAGGGGCCGGGAAAAGGGGGGGGAACCGATCACGAGGCTGCAGACAGCGCCCTCTCCCTCCCCCGTCCACCCTTGGGGGGGGCGGTGCCCAGAGACACCTTTGAATGTCCCAGGACCCCCCAAAGTGACAGCCGCAATCCTGAGACTGGGGACTCCCCCACACTGGGCTCCCAGACCCCAGCCCTGGCCACCGTCTGGGGCTTCCCCTACCTGAGACCGGGGCACCCACGGGAAGGCCTGGGGGGGCACCCTGGGGTGTGCTGGTCGTTCTGAATCGGTGGGAAGATTTCCCAGCCCCTTTGTAACACGGGGTACCGAAGCCACATGGACATGGCCCAGCCGGGGCGGGGAGGGCGCCCGCCTGGCACACAGCCGACTGGGGTTCGATCCCTGGCACCCCATGGGTCCCATGAGCACCGCCGGGCAGGATCCCTGAGCACAGAGCCAGGAGTCAGTCCTGGGACCCCCGAGCATCGCCAGGGGCCAGAGCAACAGCACAGCTGGGAGGGCGCTGGCCGTGCAGGTGGCTGACCTGGGTTCTGTGCCCCGAATCCCATAGGGTCCCCCAAGCCCCACCGGGAGTGATCCTTGAGTGCAGAGTCAGGAGTAGCCCCTAAGCATCACTGGGTGTGACCCCAAAACATGAAAAATAAACACGATGCACAGGAAGGGGAGGGGGTAGGGTGGGGGGGGGCGGCTGGGGGTGTTGGGCGCCTTCGACCTCCATGCACGGGTGTCCCGGGGAAGGGTTCCCGAGGAAAAGTCATAAACCTCTGAGACGCATCACTTGTTGCTGTTTCGGGTTTAAAAAAAAATTTTTTTTTTTTTTTGCTTAAAAAACGAACCCCCTGGGGCCGCAGCGATAGTAGGCACGTAGGGCATTTGCCTTGCACGCAGCTGACCCGGGTTCAATCCCTGGCATCCCATAGGGCCTCCCCCAGCACCGCCAGGAGTAATTCCTGAGTGCAGAGCCAGGAGTAACCCCTGAGCATCATTGGATGTGACCCAAAAAGCAAAATAAATAAATAACATGCAAAAATAAAAATAATAATAACATGCTGGGTTAAAAAAAAAAACACAAAAAAACGAACCCCCAAACCAAACCAATGCTGGGGTCGACAGGAGGGTCCTGGGGCCCCATCCTTGACCAGGAACCAGAAACCGCGGGGTCAGAGGCATTAGGGGGGCGGAGGAGGCCAGCGGATCCCTCTCCCCTGGGGCCCATCTTTCTCCTCTGTCGTCCTCTGACCTGTGACCCCCCACTGCCTATGACGCAGGCGCCCAGCCCTTTCCCGTTTTTTCTGGGCCCCGCCCACTGCTCTCCAGGTCCTCCTTGGCCGCCTCCCCACCCCCCGCTCCTCTTGCTCCCCCCAGACTCTCCCTTTGTACCTTGGGCCCCTCCATCTTCGTTCTGAGTGTCCCAGAGGCGACCTCAGCCTCCCCCCAGCTGTCTACTCCCAGGTCTTCATTCTTGGGGTTCAATGCCCACCCCCCCTCCAGTTCCTACGGCTTCAATCTGGTCCTCCCGCCCCACGCCCAGGCTATGGGACCCACAGAGGGGGCGTCCAGGCCCACCCCCCCACAGGACTGGTCACTTCAAACATTTCAAACATCTCCCCCCAACACACACACACACACACACACACACACACACACACACACACACACACACACACACACACACGCATCGTGAACTCAGGGATGCTCAGGAACGGTCCAGAGCCTAGGGGACATGGCTGAGTCCCCAGTCCAGGGCAGGACAGCACAGAACTGGCCCCTCCATTGACCGGAAGTAGATGTGTTTGGGGCTTTAGGGGGCTGGGGTGGGGGAAGGCCAGTGTGGGTGAGGGGGCGGGCTGAGAACCTCAGGGGTTTTACTTGCTTTTTTTTTTTTGCTTTTTGGGTAACACCCGGAGATGCTCAGGGGTTACTCCTGGCTCATGCACTCAGGAATTACTCTTGGAAGTGCTCAGGGGACCCTATGGGATGCTGGGAATCGAACCCGGGGGGGGGGGGGGGGGGCGCATGCAAGGCAAACGCCCTACCCGCTGTGCTATTACTCAAGCCCCGGTTTTACTTGCTTTCTTTCTTTATTGTTTGCTTTGGGGCCACACCTAGCAATGCTCAGGGCTGACTCCTTGCTCTGTGCTCAGGGGACCCTATCGGATGCCGGGGATCGAACCTAGGTCGGCTACGTGCAAAGCGAGCGTCCGCCCCCTTGTGCTATCTCTCTGGACCCTGGCTGGGATGTTCTGGAAGCTTTGCATATAGGCTCAGACTGTTCAGCCCTTGGAAGGTCAAGTTCCGGGAACGGCATGGACCAGAGGCCCCGCACCCCCAAGGATGTTTCAAACACATATTTTTTAATTATTATTATTATTTTTTGCTTTTTTGGGTCACACCTGGCGATGCACAGGGGTTACTCCTGGCTCTGCACTCAGGAATCACTCCTGGCGGTGCTCAGGGGACCCTATGGGATGCTGGGAATCGAACCCAGGTCGGCCTCGTGCAAGGCAAACGCCCTCCCCGCTGTGCTATCGCTCCAGCCCCACATTTTTTTTTTTTTAATTACTAAAACACAGAGTCTCTTGCCCGCACGCACGCCTGGCTGTCTTCCCCGGGGGCCCTTGGAGGGGATGGGCTCCAGCTTCCCTCCCCACCCCGAGCAGAGCTCCCGGCGGCCGAAGACCACTGGAACCTAGCTACAGCCATGCTCAAGGCCCCTCTCCACACTTTGGGACAGGCCTCATGCATGAAGGTACCGCAGAGGAACCCAGGTGTGTGTAATCCCATCAACGGCCAACATCCAGAGAGAGACTTAAAAGCGAGCTCCCAGAAGCAATATCTTGTAGCCTACTTCTCCTCTGGGAGAAACTGGCAAACTTCTGAGAGTTTCCTGCCCACATGGGGCAGCCTTGCAACGGTGTATTCATATGCTAAAGCCAGTAACAAGCTGGATCTCATTCCCCTGACCCTGAAAGAGCCTCCAGTGAAACATCCTTGAGAGGGCCCAGCCGAGAGAGACTTCTAAGATCTCAGGGAAAGGATGAATGGAGAGGTTACTGAGCCCGCTCAAGAAATCGATGATTAACGGGGATTTCGTGATATTTGTGACTAAAACACAAGATGGAAGTTCGTATTTAAAAAATAAAATAATAATAATGCAGGGGCTGGAGCAATAGCACAGCGGGTAGGGCGTTTGCTTTGCACGAGGCCGACCCGGGTTCGATTCCCAGCATCCCATAGGGTCCCCTGAGCATTGCCAGGAGTAATTCCGTAATTCCTGAGTGCAGAGCCAGGAGTAACCCCTGTGCATCACCAGGTGTGACCCAAAAAGAAAAAAAAATGCAGGCCCAAAATGATAGTATTGTGGAGAGGGCACTTGCAATGCACGTGGTCAACTTGCGTCCAATTCCCTGTACCCCCTCTGGTCCTGAGCACTGCCAGGACTGATCCCTGAGTGCAGAACCAGGAAGAAGCCCTGAGCATCACTGGGTGTGGCCCAAAACCCCCAAATAAAATTTTTAAATGCCAAAAAGCTAGAACTGGTAAGGGAAAGAAGAATGATCAAGTCTTGGGGCTGGAGTGATAGTACCGTGGCCAGGGCCCAGCCTACTGTAGTACTCGGCCCACCCAGGTTTGATCCCCAGCACCCCATAGGGTTCCCTGAGCACCGCCAGGAGTGATTCATGAATGCAGAGCTAGGAGTAAGTAACCTTGAGCATCACCAGGTGTGGCCCAAAACCAACCAAACAAAAATAGATCAAGTTCTACTCCACGGAGGTACATAATCACTGCCACCGGTTTTACAAATAAGGAAGCAGCCTTAGAAATGACAGTATTCGGGGCTGGAGAGATAGCACAGCAGGTAGGGCATTTGCCTTGCACGCGGCTGACCCGGGTTCAAATCCCAGCATCCCATATGGTCCCCTGAGCACAGCCAGGGGTAATTCCTGAGTGCAGAGCCAGGAGTAACCCCTGTGCATCACCAGGTGTGACCCAAAAAGCAAACAAACAAACAACAAAAAAAAAGAAATGACAGTATTCTCTCCCAATCACTAAAATCTGTTCTCTCTCTTTCCTCTCTAACCATCCATCCAACTATCCATCTACTATCCATCCATCCACCAACTAGCTACCCACCCGCCCATTCATCAGTCCACTCATCCATCCGTCCACCTGCCCATCATCCATCCATCCATCCATCCATCCATCCATCCACCTGTCTACCCATCCATCCATCATCGGTCCACCCACCTTCCATCCATCCACTTATCCATTATCCTACACCCACCCATTCATCCACCCACCCATCCACCACTCATCTCTACCCATCCATCCATTACCATTCACTTGTCTGCCAATCCATCCATCAGTCCATCCAATTTCCATCCATCCCTCCTCCACCCACACATTCACTATCCATGTGCCCATCCATCCACCCACTCGTCCATCGATCCACCTACCCACCATCCATCCATTCATGATCCATTATTCTATCCTCCCATCTAGCCACCTACCCACCCCTCTCCTTCTCTCTCCCTCCCTTTCCCACTCTCCCTCTTCCTCCCTCCCCTTCCCCCCCTCTCCTTCACAGAGGCAGAATTGCATCTGCCTCCCTTGGCTTGCCGACCAGGACCCAGCATGATTATACTGACGACACCTCTCATCTATTTTCTTCTTCCGAAGCCCAACGCTGCTTTGTTCCTGCATCGCCAGGGTCCTGGGTAACCTAGCAACTCGACATCTCAGCGGAGAACACAGCGGACCGTTCTCGGGCAGCTTGTCTGACCCTGGACAATGTTCTCAGTGAGAACAGTGGGTGCAGACGTGAGTGGAACCCCAAGTTCTCGGGCCGCTGCCGACACATGCTGAGCCCTGCGGCTGCCTGCCACTCCCATTCCGTCCCCCTCTCTCCGGGACCCCTTACAACGGTGATGGGGTAGGCGACTCTGCATCTCACATCACATGTGCGTCCCCAGAACCCAGGATGCTCAGGGAGAGAAACAGACCCCCAAAGCCCCCCCGAGTTGGGATCCCAGAGCTGGAAGCATCTAGAGCAAGACCCTCCCCGTGCAGACAAGAAGAGGGGCACAGGGAGTATAAAAACACACCAAGCAATGATGATTTAAAAAATAATAAAGGGCCGGAAAAATAGCACGGGGCGGGGGGGTGTCTGCCTTGCAAGCAGCTGACCCGGGTTCAATCCCTGGCATTTCATAGGGTCCCCCAAGAACCACCAAGAATAACTCCTGAGGGGATGGATCAATAGCACAGTGGGTACGACATTTGCGTGGCACGCAGCCGACCCGGGTTCGATTCCCAGCATCCCACAGGGTCCCCTGAACACTGCCAGGAATAATTCCTGAGTGCATGAGCCAGACTAACCCCTGTGCATCGCTATGTGTGATCCAAAAAGAAAAAAAAAATAACTCCTGAGAGCAGAGCCAGGAGTAACCCCTGAGCATCGCCAGGTGTGACCCAAAAAGCAAAAAATAAAATAAATAAATAATAGGGCCAGAGCGGATAGTCCAGACCTTGCACACAGCCCACTGGGGCTGAGTCCCAGCACCCCAGAGGTTCCCCCGTGCATGACCAGGACTGAAACCAGGACTGATCCCTGAGCTCAGAGCCAGGAGTCAGCCCTGAGCACTGCCACGTGTGGCCGAAAAAGTAAATAAAATTATATGTATAGTATATATATAGAATAGAGAATTATCTATAGAAATATATATTCTATATATATAGAATAGAGAATTATTTTATATTTTATATAAAAAAATTCGTGGGTTGTATATATATATATAAACCCCCACAAATTACAGGCAACACTTGAAGAGTCTATGATTTCAGCCGATCCAGGTTCGAGCCCCGGCACCCCATCCATAGCGTCCCCAGAAATAATCCCTGAGTGCAGAGCCAGGAGTAGTCCCTGAACAGAACCGGGTGTGACCCCAGAAAACACACACGAAACAAAACAAAACAAAACAAAAACCCAATCAAAATGGTAACGCTCCAGGCTGGCAGGCAGCGCGTCCCTGGTTTCCATGGTGACGCGACTGGTTTAGGGAGCCGGGTCCAGACAGGCGCATGCGCATCAGTCCAACTTTGGCTCTGGGTAGCTGGGATGGAAGAAGGGGTACCCTTTTTTTTTTGGGGGGGGGGGTCCTTTCCCTGCCTGTGTCACCACGGCTTGGCGGCAGGAGCGGAAAACCGCCTGCACGGAGGGCGCAGCTGTGCATGGCGGCAGATCCTGCCCGGGAGAGGGCAGCTTGGTGGCGGCCGCGGGGGCCACGGGGGCATCTGGTTCAGCCCCTCCAGCCCCGCACCCCACCCCCACCCCCACATGGGTGCAGATGCCGCCTCCGAAGCCCCCGCAGACCCTGCGCGTGAAGACTCAGCAGCCGCGATGGGCGACCCTGGCCAGGCAGACGGAGGAGGCGAGGGTCCCCGTGTCCCGCGTTTTCAGGCGTGTGCGTGGGACCAGGATGCCCCATTCTCTTTACCAACGGGCTTGCCTCCCACTTGCAATTTTTTTGGAGGGGGTGTATAACACCCTAGCAGTGCTGGGGCCTGAAATGGGGGCAGACAGACACACGCCCTAACGCCCTTCCCGCAGTCCGAGAGCCCCCGGCCCTAATCGCTGATCCAAAAGGGTCAAGAGAAGCGTCCTAGGGCCGCCCCCTCCGCCCCGCCCCGATGTATAGGGACACGCCCCAGGCCCAACGAGTTTTTGAGACTTTTTAACCGGGCGGCCAGGGCCAGCGGCCAAAGCGGTTATTTTGGGCGGTTATTTCTGCAGGAGGCGCGCAGGAGGGCGCCGCGGGGGTGCGGCGGCGTCCCAGCCCCCGGAGGCTGTTGGGGTGCGCCGGCCTGTGCGCGCCCAGAGGTCCGGGGGCGCCGGGGCGCATCTCCTGCAGCGCGCGGCGCGGGCGGCAGGTGGGCGGGGCCGGGAGCGGCGCCGATAGGGCGCTCACGCAGGGCCCGCCCACCAGCCCGAGCCCGCGCGCAGCCTGGGAACGCGGCCCGGGTGCGCCCGGGCCCTGGGGACCGCACGCGGGGCAAGTGACGCGGCCGCGACAGCTGGTTCCCGCGGCCCCAGAGGTGTCCCCCAGCGCACCTGGCTGCCCAGGCCTCCGCCCAGAGCCAGCTGGCAGGCGCCTGGGATTTGCTGCACCCCCACATGCATGGCCCGGGCGCCCCCAAACCTGCCCCCCAAGTGACCTTCCCTTGCAGAGCTCGCGGGGTAGGGGGGTGGAGTGGCGGGAGAGGCCCAAGGCTCCCCACTGGGGTGCTAAGGCGGCTGCCCCGCGTGGCCTGGGGGCCACCTTTGTTTGTGGTTCCCTGGATCCTTTGGCTGAGGTTTTGGGGGGACAGTTCCCCCCACGTGCACACACCTGCCTCCAAGCCATGCTGCCCCCACCCCCAGTCTTGCCAGGGCTTTCTTTTCTCTGCATTTTGGGTCACACCCGGCAATGCACAGGGGTTACTCCTGGCTCTGCACTCAGGAATTAACTCCTGGGGGTGAACACCCTATGGGATGCTGGGAATCGAACCCGGGCCGGCCGCGTGCAAGGCAAACGCCCTCCCCGCTGTGCTGTCCGCTCCAGTCCCTTGCCAGGGTTTTCTAAATCGATGTGAGATTCGCATCAAGTCCTAGTGGGTGCGCGGGGGCTGCGGGTGGGGGCTCCCAAGTGGGGCTCAAGGGGGTTGGGGGTATTTTGGGGGTTCCTCGGCCAACTGGTGGGCAGTCCAAAGCTAGGGCAAGGGCGCTGCGACCCAGGCAGCTGCTTCCAAGTGCAAGGCTGTTGCTGAGGGCATTTGCAGCGGGATTCAGAACATTCTGTAAGTCTCTTAAAGGAAGCCGGGCCCCACCCCCACCTCCTGGCCCCCTGAAGACCCACTTCCTGTCTGTGGAGGGGCCTGTCCTGGACTCTTTCCTCTCTGGACCCCCACCCAGGGGAGTCCTGTGTCGGGGGCAGGGGGGTGTCTGGCTCTCTTCCTGACTGCCCTGGGTTCTGGGGTGTCCACAGACAGGATCAACAGAGCTGGCTGACCAGGCAGAGGTCGAGGGTGGGGGACGCGCGAGTTCTCTGTGATGGACACTCTGGCCCTATCCAGCGTTGGCCACTGTGGCCCATGTGTGTGCATATTTCACTATCCCCGTCGAGCTTTTAAAAAATTATTATATTGGTTTTTGGGGCTACACCCGCCAGTGCTCAAGGCTGACTCCTGTCTCTGTGCTCAGGAATCACTCCTGGTGGGGCTCGGGGGACCCTATGGGGTTCTGGGGATCAAATCCAGGTCAGCGCGTGCAGGGCAAGGGCCCTCCTTGCTGTCCTCTCCTTCCGGCCCTCCCCATCTGATTTTTTGGGGATCTAGAAGCAAAATTCCTAGGGCAGTGGATGCACTTGCCACCTTCCTGATGTGGGGACCCCCACAGGCGAGCCCGGCCCCACTGCCCATCCCGTACCCCCCTGATGCCTTCTCTGGAGTCCGGCTGCCTTGGGGTGCTGGGCGCCCTACACCCTGGGGCTGATCTTGTGAGCCAGCCAGAGGCTCATTTTCGGGGGCCCACCCGGCAAAGGAGGCAGAACAAGTGCTCACGGAGGGAGAGAGAGATCATATCCTCGAGTAATGCTGTCACAGAAATCAGAACCTTCGAGAAATTCCACCAGCAAACCAGCTGTGACTCTTTCCCATCCAAATGGGGCCGGCATCAGGCTGAATTACCGAGTGTTCTGGTACACGTGTGTTGGGAGTGGGGGAGCAGACTGCTGCGCCCCTCTAATTTAGCAGAGCCTCCCTTCTGGAATGTTCCTCCCTCCAGCGAGGCTCTTAGAAAATTACTTGTTTCTGGGGCTGGAGCCATAGTCCAGCGGGGAGGGCATTTGCCTTGCATGCAGCTGACCAGGTTTGATCCCCGGCATCCCATAGGGTCCCCTGAGAGCCAGGAGTAACCCCTGAGCACCGCCATGTGTGACCCCCAAACAAAAAAAAAAACCAACAACAAAATATAATACAGGGGCTGGAGCACAAGCACAGTGGGGAGGGCGTTTGCTTTGCACACGGCCGACCAGGGTTCGATTCCCAGCATCCTATAGGGTCCCCTGAGCACCGCCAGGGGTAATTCCTGAGTGCAGAGACAGGAATAACCCCTGAGCATCGCCGGGTGGACCCAAAAAGAAAAATATATATATATACATATATGTAATCCATATGTTCCAGGGGCCGGAGTAATAGTACAGCAGCCCAGCCATGAGGAAGCCCTGAGCATCGCTGGGTGTGTGCCCACCCCCCAAATAAAAAAGAGAGATGAACTGTGACCCCCATGTTCACCCACTGGAGCCCCCCCCCAGGCCCCGTAGAGAAAGTACCCTTATAGCATTGCTAGCTGAGGGGACCTCATGTTGCAGCGGAGTGACCCCTAATCCAGTGCTGGGGTGACCCTTTCTGAGGGGACATTGTATGTATACAGAGACGCCTGCAGGGAGGGGCAACATGAAAGTGAGCAGTAAAGGGGTGATGGATCCTCAAACCCAGGGACCCCCAGGATTGTCTGGAGGCCCCAGAAGTGGGGGAGGGCCCCCAGCATTGCCCAAGTCTGGACCCCCGAGTTCTGACCTCGGGGAAACAGGAGTGTCCCATCCTTCTCAGACAACCCCAGCAAGCACAGGGTTAATTTTTTTCTTTTTGGGTCACACCCTGCGATGCACAGGGGTCACTCCTGCCTCTGCACTCAGGAATGACTCCTGGTGGGGATGCTGGGAATCGAACCCGGGTTGGCTGCGTGCAAGGCAAACACCCTCCCCGCTGTGCTATCGCTCCAGCCCCCCCCAACACCACAGGGTTAAATATACACGTAGTCATCACCCCAGAAATCCGTGCAGAGGCCCCCTGCTGCAGCCCCCACCCCATGCCCCACCTCTGCATCCCGGCCTATGTGGTCTTCTGAAGGGTCCAGCTCAGTTTTGGTGCGCAGACACCTGCACTGAACAATCCTGCGAAGACCGTCCCCCAGAAGGGCAGCCACGAGGCAACGCTGCAAGCCGCTGGAACCTCCCCCAGCTGCCAGCACCCCAACCCTGCTGGGGGTGGCTGACCCCCTTTCTGCCTTTGATGTGGGGGGAGGGTTTGCTCCGGGGCTCTGCACTCAGGGATTGCTCCTGGTGGGCTTGGGGGAAACCCTGGGGGGGAAGGGGGCCAGGGTTCAAACCCGGGTCCGCCACGTGCACTGGCAAAGAGCCTTCCCCTGCCGCCCTGCCGCCCCGGGTCCCCCTTTCTGACGAGCGCCCTTCCCTGCCGGCCCTTCTTCGGAAGCCACCCCGGGGTGACCCGGCTCCTGGCGCGACGGGAAGGGATGACCCGGGCGGGCGGCGGCTGAGTCAGGGGCAGAGGAATCCCGCCGGCCGGCAGCGCTGTCTAGACTGCGGGCTTCTGGGGGACACGGCGCCAGGGAGCCCCTCGCGGGCCGGGCTCTGCTGCCACCTGGCGGCCAGGGAGCGCAGCACAGGCACCGGGGACCTCCGCGGCGGGGCATCCCCTAGACACTGGCCCCATCATCCTCTGACCACCCCCATCTCCTGGAGCCGCTGAACCCCTTTATTTCCTTTTCTTTTGGGGGACACACCTGGCAGTGCTCAAGGCTTAACTCCTAGCTCTGCCCTCAGGGATCACGTTTACGAGGTGCGTGCAAGGCACGTGCCCTTCCTGCTGTCCCGCTCTCTGACTACTTCACCCCTTAAAACACACAACAGGGGGGCCGGAGCGATAGTGCAGCGAGTAGGGCACTTGTTCTGTACGCGGCTGACCCGGGTCCCCCAAGCACCACCAGGAGTAATTCCTTAGTGCAGAGCCAGGAGGAACCCCTGAGCATTGCTGGGTATGACCCCAAAAGGAAAAAAAAAAACACAACAGGATGAGGGCTGGAGAAATAGGACAGAGTAGGCATCCATGTGTCAAAAATAATAAAGGAAATTTCACGCGTCCGACCCGAGTTCGATTTTCCCGCCCCTCTCCGAGAGCCTGGCAAGCTACCCGTGCGTACTGGATATGCCAAAAACAGTAACAATAAGTCTCTCAATGAGAGACGTTACTGGTGCCCGCTTGAACAAATCGACGAGTGACAGTGACTTGGATGATGGTAGGCCGTTTAGAACTTGGATACTTGGGTTAATGCTACACATGTGTTATAAATTATTAGGTAAAATGAAGCTGGCATGGCATGCTTAAAAAGATAATAGTAAACCTTTAGTTTAAAAAAAATAATAAAAAGGGAATAATTTTAAAAAGGGGGAGGACTGGAGCCATAACACAGTGGGAAGGGCGTTTGCCTTGCACACTGACAACCCAGGTTTGATCCCCGGCATCCCATAGGGTCCCTCTGAGCACCGCCAGAAATGATTTCTGAGTGCAGAGCCAGGAATAACCCTTAAGCAACGCCGGGTATGATCTCAAAAAGCCAAAAAAGAATTTTAAAAAATATACACAACAGGGGGCTGGAGCAATAGCACAGTGGTAGGGTGTTTGCCTTGCACGTGGCCAACCCGGGTTCGATCCCTCCATCCCTCTCGGAGAGCCCGGCAAGCTACCAAGAGTATCTGCCCATACAGCAGAACCTGGCAAGCTACCCGTGGTGTATTCGATATGCCAGAAACAGTAACAACAAATTTCACAATGGAGATGTTACTGGTGCCCACTTGAGCAAATCAATGAGCAACAGGATGACAGTGACAGTGACACAGTGAAACACAACAGGAGGACTGTGGAGATGGCTTGAAGGGCTGGGGCACAGGTGCATTTGGGAGACCCCTCCAGTTCCAGCCCTGACACTGCAGTACTCTGTGAGCACTGGACCAGGAGTATCCCTGAGCACTGAGCTGAGAATAGCCCCTCAGCACTGCTGGGTGTGACACCCTCCTGAAAAAATAAATCCTATGTGTCCTGAGGGTGGGGTGAGGGGGAAGGAGGGGTCTCTCAGACATGGGGGCCACCCTGGACTCCCCCTAAGGTGTGTGGCCCCTCAGTCCCCTTTGCTGGCAGCGGGGCTGTCCTGTCTCAGCTGGGGGGGGTGAGTAGCCTCCCTACACCCCCCTTATCCCCTTAAAGGTGCGGGGTGCAAGCATCTGGGTGGGAAGTAGAAGACGTTATTCCTGCAGCTGTCACCGGAGTCCCCTGTCCCGTCGCTGAGAGGCCCCACCTGCAGTGCTGGGGTGGGGGGTGTCGGAAGGACCAGGCTGGAGTGGAGGGAACATGGGGTCGCAGGGGCCCAGCCGGGTCCACCTGCCACTTTATTTCTTTTTTTTTTTCTTTTGCTTTTTGGGTCACACCCAGCAATGCACGGGGGTTGCTCCTGGCTCTGTGCTCAGGAATTACTCCTGGCGGTGCTCAGGGGACTATATGGGATGCTGGGAATCGAACCCTGGTTCGGCTGCATGCAAGGCAAACACCCTACCCGCTGTGCTATCACTCCAGCCCCTGCCACTTTCTTTCTGATGGTTCCCCGGTCTTTATTCTATTCGTGGGAGCACATGACTTAGCAGTGCTCGGAGACCCTGCAACGTGGGGGTCAGAACCCAGGACCCTCACATCCCTGTGCTCAGCCCGAGGGCTGTCTCCTCTTTACACAGCCCTGGGGCGGGGCGGAGAGAGGACAGCGCTGGCCTTGCACACGGCCCATCTGGGTTGGTTTGGTCCTTGGCACCCCATAGAATCCCCTGAGCCCCACCAGGACTGATCCCTGAGCACTGAGGCAGGAGTCAGCTGTCAGCACCACCAGGTGGGGCCCAAACAAACAAACAAAAAAGTGAGGTGCTGGAGTGATATAACAGCAGGGAGGGACTTTGCCTTGCACACGGCCAACCTGGGCTCGATCCCTGGCCTCTCCCAGCACCGCCAGGAGTCATTCCTGAGTGCAGAGCCAGGAGTAACTGCATTGTGCATTGTGCACTGTGCATTGCCAGGTGTGACCCCCCCCAAAGAAAAAAGAAAAAAAAAAAGTGAGCTGGGGCTGGAGAGAGCACAGCAGGGAGGTGCTCGCTTTGCAGGGGGCAACCTGGGTTCGAGCCCCAGCATCCCATAGGGTCCCCTGAGCCTACAGGAGTGATCCCTGAGTGCCTCTGGGTGTGTCCCCGACCCTCCAAAAAATACCGAGGGGCCACTGGTGGGGCTGGCTGGTGCCAGCCAAGAGCCCTTTGACGTTGTTGGCCAGACTCAGTCCTGGGGCTGGGCCACGCCGGCCTGATCTGGAAAGATCCCTGGAAAGCCACTTCCCAGTCCTGCCACTTCTCTGCCAAGAATCCAAGGCGCAGAGCTGGCGGGTGGGAGGCGGGGGGGGGGGGGGGGGGGGAGGCAGGTTCCCGGCATGGCAGGCAGGCCCGATGACCCCGCGTGACCCCACTGTTCCTGGCAGGTGCTGGAGGTGGGGCTTGGACTGTTACCTGCCCCTCCTCCATATCTCGGGCTCCAGGCCCTCAGCCAAGCGTGACCCAGGGGACCCCCCCCCGGACATGGAGGGGAGGCAGCTACACTCATCACAACTCGGGGGTACTGACAGGATGCGGTAGGGGGGCTGCAGAGGGGCGGCCCGGGATGGTCCCCCCTGAGGACCCCCCATACTGGTATTTAGGGGTTATGCTGGGGTTCTGTGCGCCTGGGCTATGGGGGTGAGCTGGGGTGGGCCCCTCTGAATCAGGCGTGTCTGCAGGGACTTCTGTGCCCGGGCCTCCCCGCCCCGCTGACACCCCACCAGGAGACCTGGCTCCCGGTCTGGCCCCAGTGTGGGATGCCGGGGGTTCGAACCTGGATCAGCTGCGCGCAAGGCAAGCGCCCTCCCTGGGGCGGGGCCTCACGGCAGCGGGGGGGGGGGGGGGGGGCTGTGATTGGGGGGCGGGGGTCTCTAAAGGAGAGATGGGGGGCAGGTGCATGCCTTGCGTGAGGTCTGGGGTTGATCCCCGCACCCCGCAGGCTCCGCAGAACCTGCCAGGAGTCAGCCCTGAATACCACCGGGGCACCCCCAAACAAAACGAGGTGATGGGGCCCAGAAGGAGTCCGAGGGAAGGGGCGGCTCTAACCCGGCCCCCAGCCCCCAGGACTAACGACAGGGGGTAATGCCAGCTGGTGTCCCTGGGCCCTGTGCGGGTCCTGAGCCCCCTCGGGCTCACCCCCCCAATCTTTTTGCGGGGAGGCGGGGCACTTCCCTGGGTCCCCAGGCCTGTTCCTCCCTGTTCCTGGTCTGCGCTCAGGAGTGACCCCTGGTGGTGCTCGGGGGACGGTGCAGGGTGAGCTGGGCTCCACTTCCTCTTACCTGGGCCCTCGTGTCAGTCACTGAGTCACTGTTCTGACGGAGGGAAACTGAGGCAGGAGCAGGCTGTCCACTGTCCATCACGACGGCGGGGAGGGTCTGGGCCCCCTGTCCTTCCTGGCCCCTCACCTGTCTCCACACCCCTCCCCCCAAGTGCAGAGATGCCCCTTCTCAGCTGGGTCCTGAGCCCCCTCCCGCTGGGTCTGCAGAGAGCTAAGGTGGGCGTAGGGTTGTGTAGGGGGGGTGGCGCTCGGAGTCTCGGCTTCTGTTCTCCAGACATCAGCAGGGCTGAGAGCCAGCCCTGACTGGGGACATGCCTCCCCATTTTTTGGGGGTCACACCCGGCGATGCACAGGGGACCTTATGGGATGCTGGGAATCGAACCCGGGTCGGCCGCGTGCAAGGCCAACGCCCTCCCCGCTGTACTATTGCTCCAGCCAACCTCCCCCATCTTTAGAGGTGGGGGGGACCCACACCCTGCGATGCTCAGGGCTCCTCCTGGCGGGGCTCGGGGGCCCCTACAGGATGCCAGGGATGGAACCCCGATCAGCCACGTGCAACGTGAGCTCCCTCCTTGCCGTCCTATTGCTCCAGCCCCATTTTGTTTGGGGGCCGCGCTCACCAGTGCTCAGGGATCACTCCGGGCAGTGCCCAAGGGACCCTACGGGGTGCTGAGGATAGGAGGGGGGAGGCTGCGTGCAAAGCCAACGCCCAGGCCCTTGCCTCACCCCTTCACCTAGGAAACTTAAGGGGCTTGTGCTACAGAACCCAGGACCCCCAAGCGCGTGGCACCCGTGCAGGTGGGTCGTTGTCCGCTCCGCAGATCCCGGAAGCGAGGGTGGGGGAGTGGGAGGTGGGGCTGGGAGTGCAGCTGCGGATCTTGGATCCCTGGGATCCTTCCTGCCTCTCTCCTCCCCTGCACCCCTGCAGCGTGGGAACTCCACACACCTCTTTCTCTGCCTCCCACGCACTCAGGGCTCCCTGGGAGTCAGCTCTGAGCATCACCTAGGGTGTCCTCCACCCCGGAGTCTCCCGGGGACGGTCCCTGACCTCAGGGGGCACCGGGGTGCACCGTGCTTTGGTGGAGCTCGCAGGTTTGGGCTGGGGGAGACGCGGGATGGGAGGCGCCCCCACCCACCACAGGGGAGGGCTGCTCCTGGCTCCAGTGTTTCTGGGGACAGCCTGACTTTGGGTGCCCCGGCTGGAGTGTTTCGGAGGATGGGGCCAGTTTAGTCCCAGAGCCCCCCCCACACACACACTACCCGCCCCCCAGCTTTGGGGATCCCGTGTCTGCCGCCACCGGGACACGCGCGGGCCGGTTCTGCCCTCTAGTGGTGCCCGCGAGAACAGCACCTCGTCAGCCTGGTCCAGCGGGGGCCCGCACGGCATCTCGCCGCACCCTGGATCCAGGGTACCATCCGGACCCCGCACCACCCTGCATCCAGCGCACCATCCCGGACTCTGCACACCATCCTGGACCCTGCCCATCATCTCGCCCCCACGCATCACCGTGGACCCAGGCACCATCCCAGACCCGCGCACCATCCTGTTCCCTGCACAACACTGCGGACTCCGGGTACCATCCGGCCCCTGCAAATCATCCGGGCCCCGAAAACTATCTCGGACCCAGGCACCATGCCCACCACCCAAGCATTATCCTGGACCCTGGATCTGCTATTTCTGATGCCAGGACGGGTCCTGGTGGCCGAGAGGAGCCTCAAAGATGCCTTAAGAATGTTGAGGCTTGGGGCTGGAGCGATAGCACAGCAGGTAGGGCATTTGCCTTGCACGCAGCCGACCTGGGTTCGATTCCCAGCATCCCATATGGTCCCCTGAGCACCGCCAGGGGCGATTCCTGAGTGCATGAGCCAGGAGTGACCCCTGTGCATCGCCAGGTGTGACCCAAAAAGCAAATAAAATAAAATAAAATAAATTAAAAAAACTCTTTGGGGCTTTTTTTTTTAAAAAAAAAGAATGTTGAGGCTTGGGGCTGGAGCCATAGCACAGCAGGGAGGGTGTTTGCCTTGCACGAGGCCGACCCGGGTTCGATTACCAGCATCCCATAGGGTCCCCCGAGCACCACCAGGAGTAATTCCTGAGTGCATGAGCCAGGAGTAACCCCTGTGCATCGCCGGGTGTGCCCCAAAAAGAAAAAAAAAAAAAAGAATGTTGAGGCTTAGGCATGCTGGGGAAAAAGGCAGCTCGGATAGAGAAGGGACCACTGAGTAAAGGGTACCAGGAGGGCCTGTTTGGGATGGGAGATGCGGGCTGAAAAGTAGACTATAGACCGAACATGATATACCTCTACTGCAAACCACAACACCCAAAAGGAGAGAGAGAGCAAAAGGGAATGCCCTGCCACTGAGGCGGGGTGGGGTGGGGGGAGGATGGGGTGGGGTGGTGGGAGGGATGCTGGGACCATTGGTGGTGGAAAATGAGCACTGGGATGGGCACGCAACCACTGTATGACTGAAATGAAATGCAAGCACGAAAGTTTATAAGTCTGTAACTGTACCTCATGACGATTCACTAATAAAAATTTAAAAAAAAAAGAATGTTGGGGGTTGGAGCAATAGCACAGTGCACAGCAGGGAGGGCGTTTGCCTTGCACGCGGCCAACCCAGGTTCGATTCCCAGCATCCCATAGGGTCCCCTGAGCACTGCCAGGAGTAATTCCTGAGTGCAGAGCCAGGAGTAATCCCTGTGCATCACCAGGTATGACCCAAAAAGCAAAAAAAAAAAAAAAAAAGAATGTTGAGGCTTAGGGCTGGGGCGATAGCACTGCGGGTAGGGCGTTTGCCTTGCACGAGGCTGACCCGGGTTCGATTCCCAGCATCCCATAGGATCTCCCAAGCACCGCCAGGAGTAATTCCTGAGTGCAGAGCCAGGAGTAATCCCTGTGCATCACTTGTGCATCATCGGGTGTGACCTGAAAAGCAACAAAAAAAACAACGTTGGGGCTCTCACAGCGTCCTGTCCATGGGGGCTGATGACCTCGGGGCTCACAAAGCACCTCAGCCCCCAGAGGACGCGCCAGCCCCGATCTCTGAGCAGTCTTGACCTGCACATGAACCTCCAGTTCCAGCGGGGCTCCCCCTACCCAGCACTTCCTTTTTGTTATTTTGTTTGGGGGCCACGCCCGGCAGTGCTCAGGGCTGACTCCTGGCTCTGTGCTCAGGAGACCTATGGGATGTCGGGGATCGAACCCGAGCCCGCCGGGTGCAGGACTGTACTGCCACACTTTTATAGGCCACTAGAGTTCTTTCATTGCTGATAAAAATCTTTAGTTTGGGGAGGGACCACACCCAACAATGCTCAGGGGTAAGTTACTATGGCTCTGTGCTCAGGAGTCACTCCTGGAAGCACTGGGGTCCAATCCAGGTCAGCCACGAGCAAGGCCAGTGCCCTCCCGACTGGACTACGGTCCCAGTCCCATATACTTGTTCCAGTGAGTGGTTCCCGTGCTTTTTTTTTCCCTAGGGTGGCACTGAGAAATTAAACAGAACCCCCAAATTCCCTCCGAATGTTAGAAAACATGCGCACACATGTATACACATGCACCCACTCACCATGTGCATGCATGCAGATGCACATGCACGCGAGTGCAAATGAGCACGCACACACACTTGCACGCGCACACACATGCATGGTGGAGGGGAGCCTTAAACCGCACCTCCAACATGCCACAGCGGTTCCCCCTTCCCGCCTTGTAAATGTCACGCCTGTTCCTTCCGGGATGATGGGGGAGCAGAGATAAACCAACAGCATCCGCACTCAGAGCCCCGAGTCAGTCGTTTAAACAAAACACGGACCTCCCTGGGCGGAGTACACCTAGCCTGCACGAGGCCGCCGGTTCAATCCCTGCCACTACCCAACCTCCCAGGGGCCACCTCAAATTTTTCTTGCGTGCGTCCACGGGTCCGTTTGCTACTCTCTGCCCTGAGTCCAGCCGGATGTGAGCGAGGGGCAGAGGTGCCCACGGCACTCCCATAGTGCCGGGCTAAACCTTCAGAAATGACCACGGTTGGGGAGATGCAGGCATGGGGGGCCCAGGGGTGGGGTGCGTCCCACTGCAAATGAGCAGGTGGCCAGATGCCCATGGGGTGCTGTCCAGCTGATAGGGGGCTGGACGAATATATATATATATAGTGGTATGTGTGTGTGTGTGTGTATGTGGGGATTACATCCAGATACTTAAGGTTCCGGGTGGAGGGGTGAAGGGTTATGCCCAGATGCATAAGGCACTGGGGGCAGGGAGGCCACCCACATTGTGTCCACCAACCCCCACCCCCATCTCAGCACTGACCTGAGGGAGTAGTCCGCCTCTCTTGCCCCGTCGAGGGATCAGGAACAGACGCTGTAGGCACCCTGGAAGGGAAACATTCGCGTTGTAGTCAAGCATCGGAATAACGCGGGGAGGCGGTGGCGAAGGGGTTGAGGAAGTGCAGAATACGGGGCTTCGGTTTGCATGGGGGTCCCGTGCTCCAGGCGACGCAGTACCACAGACTAGCCGCGGGAGGGCGCTGTGCTGCGCATGCACACTGAGAGGGGTTTGGGCGACTAGATAGGCGGCTGGTGCATGTGCACAGGGCGACACTGGCGCCGCTGCTCCTCCTACCGGCATTGGAGGGCACTGCAGGCCAGCCCATACCACGGCTGTTGGTCATTCATTCAGAAGAGCTGGCTGGTACCCTGGGCCCCTTGTGGTCTTCACCCAGGGGCGTGAGCGAGCAGAGGACACGGCGCCAGCCCCTGCACACGTCGGGGTGGGGGCTCCTCAATGTCACCCGCTCAGCCGACGGATTAAGATTCTGGATGGTGAAATCTCAACCTGCCCAGGGCAGGTGCATGTGTGTCTATTTGGGGCCACTGCCGTCCATGAAACGCCTTCGAAAAATCTTTAAAATGGTCTTGAGGGGGCTGGAGTGATAGCACAGCGGGGAGGGCGTTTGCCTTGCACACAGCCGACCCAGGTTCAATTCCCAGCATCCCATATGGTCCCCTGAGCACCACCAGGGGTGATTCCTGAGTGCAGAGCCAGGAGTGACCCCTGTGCATCGCCAGGTGTGACCCAAAAAACAAAAAAATAAAAATAAAAAATAAAATAAAATAAAATGGTCTTGAAATGAAATGTTTACCCACTTAGGGGCTGGAGAGATAGTACAGTGGGTAGGGGCTTGCCTTGCCACATTTATTTCCTGCAGTCCCCCGGAGTGATCCCTGAGCACTGAGCCAGGAGTTAAGCCCAGAGCACCACTGAGAGTGAATCCCGGAACAAAAATATTGATTTAATTGAATAAACGTTCAGAACCAGAGCGTTAGTACAGCAGTGAGGGCACTTGGCGCACACGTGGTTGACCTGGGTTTTATCCCCAGCACCCCGCAGGGCTCCGAGATGTCCATCCGGAGTCATCTCTGCGTGCAGAGTCAGGAGTGACCCCTGGATATTGTCAGGGGCACCAAACTAAATAAATACTTTATATTTAGAGCCAGGTGCTAAAATAATAGCAATAATGATAATTTAAAAATAAATGCTTGTATTTAGGGTCGGAAAAATGGCTCAAAGGGCTCGAGCACATGCCTTATCTTTGGAGACCCCAAGTTAGAACTTCAGCATTAAATGTTTCCCTAAACAGTGCTGGAGGTATTCCTGGCCCCTGAGCACAGCTTGGGAGCCCCCTGCCCCCCAGTTTATGTTTAAGGTAATCCCAAATATGGCTGGGAATAGGGCCCTGGGTATCACTGGGGTACTAACCTGCATGTATATGGCATGGATAAGATTCCATCCCTGGCACTAATAATAATAAAATTAAAAATAACAATTTAGGGGGCCAGATAGCACAGCAGGGAGGGAGCCGGTCCTGCACATGGCCAACCCAGGTTCTATCCCCGGCATCACATAGGGTCCCCTGCGTCTCACCAGGGGTAATTCCTGAGTGCAGAACCACTGAGTGCAGTAAACCCTGAGCATTGCTGGATGTATTCCAACACACACACACACACACACACACACACACACACACACACACACACACACACACACACACACACACACACACACACACCTCCGAAACAAAAAATAACAATCTAAGCCAAAGCCATTTATACACTGGATTTCTTGGTTCAGGTTAAACGAGACAGGGGCTGGGTTTTGAGTTGGGGGTCCATGCCTGGCATATGCAAAGCCCTGAGTTCAAAACTGCTGGCACTTTGTGGCACTCCAGAGCACCGTCATAGGGAGCCCTGTTGTTTCCCCGCAAAGCACAGTGCTTCGGGCCTACCTCCACCTAGAGTGGCCCCTATAAATTAACACTTAGAGAGAGTTAAGAGGTGTAGGCATAGGAATGACGGTCAGGATGGAGAGCAGCAATTCCCGCCTGACCGGCAGGTGGCGCTATCGCCCTGGAATGGGGCACAAAGCCCTGCAAGGACGCAGAGCTGCCACAAGGGGGCGAGCAAACCGCACCTGCAGTTATCAGACTCTCGGGCCTGAAGCTGCAGGGTGGGGAGAGATGAGGCCGGGAGGGGCCACCTGGGTCTGCAGGGACGAGCACAGAAAGGGCCAGAACACCATGGACCAGCTCAGAGGCAAGGCCCACCTTGACCGCCCAGATCCCGCTCTGCCTGAGGCATTCGAAGTTCCAGTAGGCTGGAGCAATAGCACAGTGGGGAGGGCGTTTGCCTTGCACTCGGCCGACCCAGGTTCGAGTCCCAGCATCCCATATGGTGCCCTGAGCACCGCCAGGAACAGTTCCTGAGTGCAGAGCCAGGAGTAACCCCTGTGCATCGCTGGGTATGACTCAAAAAGAAAAAAGAAAATAAAATGATGAATAATCAGGGCGAGGAAGAGCCAGCAGTTCACATCCCTGCCAGGCACACGAGAGGCCTTGAGTCCGATCCCCGGGGGCCCCACATGCACCCAGCATGATGCTGGGTGCTCTGTCTGCCTGTGATCCCAGACACAGGGGATTTCCACCACACTTGAGGCCGGCACGGGGCGAGCCCCACAAGGAACTGTGCCTGCAGCCCCCCTGTCCCGCCCCCCAAGCCCCCCCCATCTCGCCAAACCCCAGCCAGGTATAGGCAGGACCCCGTTGTCATAACAACAGTGAACCACCACCGCTCAAGAGAGGAATGGGGGAAACAAAGAAAATAATGAATAATCAAGAGGCTCTACAGCGAGAGTGCCACAACGGGAATCATGATGAAAACGACGGAGCAGCCAAGCTGTGGGCTGGGACCTGGGCGCTCTGTGCCCCCCCGCCCCCTTGTCCCCCGCTGGTTCAGCTTCATGTGACACTTTCCGTTGAGCCCCTTCCTGTGGCGGCTGTTGGGGGCTGCGTACTTGGCCCCTCCTTGTCCCTCTTACGGTGATCACCTCACTGTGCTTCCCCACTTCCTGTTTCCCCTTCCTCCACCTTCCTAGCTTTTGTTTCCTTGAGGTCACACTTGGCAGTGCTCAGGGCTGACTCCTAGCTCTGTGCTCAGGGGGATGCTATGAGATGCCGGGAATCAAACCCAGGTCGTCCACATGCAAGACAAATGCCCTCCTCACTGTGCTATCAATCCTGCCTCTGCTGAGTTTCTCTGTTTTTGTTTTTTTTTTTTTTGCTTTTTGGGTCACACCCGGCGATGCACAGTGGTTACTCCTGCTTCATGCACTACTCAGGAATTACTCCTGGCAGTGCTCAATTGCTCCTGGCGGCACTCGGGGGACCATATGGGATGCTGGGAATCGAACCGGGGTCGACTGAGTGCAAGGCAAACGCCATCCCCGCTGTGCTATCGCTTCACCCCAGGTTCTTTTTTTTTTTTCTTTTTGGGTCACACCTGGCGATGCACAGGGGGTTACTCCTGGCTCTACACTCAGGAATGACCCCTGGCAGTGCTCGGAGGGCCCTATGGGATGCTGGGAATTGAACCTGGGTCAGCCGCATGCAAGGCAAACGCCCTCCCCGCCATGCTATTGCTCCAGCCCCAAGAATCTGAGTCTCGCTCCTGAGGCCAGGCCCAAGGCTGAAGCCGGCGGGACCCGGTGGGAAGTTTCGCGGACTCAAGCCCACACGGGGCTCCCAGGGTCCCTCACAAACCCCATCTGTCGAATGGGCGCCCCGGGAGAAGGAGCCCCCTGGGAGAGTGGTCAAGTGGGGGTGACACAGCCGGGCTCCCCACTGCCACGCTCTCCACCACTCCCTCCTGGAACTCCTCCTCCTCCTCCTCTTCTTGCTCCTCCTCCCAGCTCCTGTTCGCCCTCTACTTCTCACCCTCGCTGGCCGGTGCCCAGAGAAAGGGGCAAAGAATGGGGGGAAAACCCGGAGTCGAGGGGCCGGAGCAATAGTCCAGCGGGGAGGGTGTTTGCCTTGCATGCGGCTGACCTGGGTTAGATCCCCGGCATCCCACAGGGTCTCCTGAGCCCCCACAGGAGTGATCTCTGAGCGCAGAGCCAGGAGTCAGCCCCGAGCACTGCTGGGTGAGGCTCCAAAACAAAGAGAGAAATTAAAACTCAAGCAGGTCTGGGGTGGGAGAGTTCAAAGACTGAGGTACTTCCCCCCCACTCCGGGCCCCTCTCAAATCAAGCGCGCCTGGGCCGGAGCGACCGTACAGCCAGGAGGACACTGGCCTGGCACGCCCGGCACGGGTCTGATCCCCAGGGACGCCCTCCCCCCCCCCCCCGGCCCTGCCAGGAGTGACCTCTGAGCACAGAACCAGGAGTCAGCCCTGAGCACTGCCAGGTGTGGTCCAAAACAAACAAATGAGGGGCCGGAGCGTTAATCCAGTGGGGAGGGCATTTGCTTCGCACAGGGGAGACCCGGGTTCGATTCCCAGCATCCCATAGGGTCTCGGAGCACTGCCAGGAGTGATTCCTGAGTGCAGAGCCAGGAGTAACCTCTGAGCATTGCCGGGTGTGACCCCCCCAAAAAAAAATAAAATAAAGGGGCTGGAGTGATAGCACAGTGGGTAAGGGCGTTTGTCTTGCACGTGGCTGACCCGGGTTCGATTCCCAGCATCCCATAGGGCCCCCTGAGCACCGCCAGGAGTAATTCCTGAGTGCAGAGCCAGGAGTGACCCCTGTGCATCGCCGGGTGTGACCCCAAAAGCAAAAAATAAAATAAAATATAAAAAAATTAAAATAAAAAACCCATGAACCCAAAGCCCTGATCAATAATGAATAACGTCTGCACTCTGGGCACTGCAGACAGTGGCTCCCTCCCCAGGTGGGACTGGGGACAGACCCTGGTCCCCCGCCCTGGGCATGCCCTGAGTTTCCCCCTGGCCCCGTGCCCCTTCCCGCCCCGCCCCTGTCCCAGAGCCTCGGTGCGGGAGGCGGGAGCGGCTGTCACTGGCGTTCTCACGCGTCACCACAGAAACCATCTAAATATGTCACCGGTGGTGGCACTCAGGAGCGCAGATGGCGGGGGAGGAGGGGCCGGCGCCCCTGCGCTCGCTGCTCGCGGCTCAGCTCGGGGACTCGCGGCTGCCGAGAAGGCAGACGCCCGGATTCGGGGCCCTGACCCCTAACGGGGCCGGGGCGGAGGGAACGCCCACCCACGTGCTTGGCCCGGGGCTGAGGACTCCTGGTCTCAGAGGCAGGCGACAGGGTGCCCCCGGGGGAGAATGGTGGGGGGTTATTCCCTGAAAATGGGGTCTGAACCCATTTCTTTTCTTTCTTTCTTTCTTTCTTTCTTTCTTTCTTTCTTTCTTTCTTTCTTTCTTTCTTTCTTTCTTTCTTTCTTTCTTTCTTTCTTTCTTTCTTTTTTTTTTTTTTTGCTTTCTGGGTCACACCCGGCGATGCTCAGGGGTTCCTCCTGGCTCTGCACTCAGGAATGACTCCTGGCGGTGCTCGGGGGACCCTATGGGATGCTGGGGATTGAACCCGGGTCAGCCACGTGCAAGGCAAACGGCCTCCCCGCTGTGCTATCGCTCCAGCCCCTTCTTTCCTATTTTGGTTTTGGGGTCAGGGCTGACTCCTGGCTCTGGGCTTGGGGATCACTCTTGGCAGTGCTCGGGGTGGGGGACCTTACGGGGTGTCGGGGATCGAACCCGGGTCGGCCGCGTGCAAGGCGAGCGCCCTCGGCTCCCCCCATTAGGTTTCTTACCCTCCTGACTTGGGGGCCACCCCAGCAGTGCTGGGGGGGGCTCCTGACTCGGGGAGGGGGCACGCTTTGGGGGCGGCACCAGGGCTCCTGCCCTTCAAGTGTTTCTCCGACCTCTACGTTTCCCCCCCAACAACTGCCTCGGGGTGCCCTGCCAGCCCCCCCACACCAACGCTGGGGTCAGGGCACTCACTGCTGCGGTGTGAAGGTTTTGAGCAGGCCCCTGCCCCCGGAGTGGGGACCCCAGGTGCTTCCTGAAGGGGGGGTGGGACGGCCCCAGAGAGGTTTAGGGGAGCCCAGGAGAGACAGAAGTGGTGTGCCCGGGCTCGAGCCCTCCCACCCCACACGGGGGACCCAGCGCCACCCGGGGTGGCCCCCAAACAAACAGAGACCAAACCAAACTGAACAGTTCTCCAAACCCCAACCTAGCAAGGCCGAGCCGGGCTGGGTCTGTCGGCGACTCTTGGGGTCTCCGAGTGCCGGGGGCCGGCTGACTAGGCTCAGCGCGGTGCGCTGGCTGCTTGGGGGTGCTCTTTGCGCACCAGGCACACCCCGGCACTCAAGGGACTTTTCTCTCAGGCCAGTTCGTGCAGGGAGTGGAGAAGGAAGCAAGGATCGAGGGAAGGAAGGAAGGACGGAGGGAAGGAAGGATGGAGGGAGGGACGGAAGGGAGGGAGGGAAGGAAGGGAGGGAGGGAAGGAGAGAGGGAAGGAGGGAAGGAAGGGAGGGAGGGAAGGAGAGAAGGAAGGGAGGGAGGGAAGGAGGGAGGGAGGGAGGAAGGAAGGGAGGGAAGGAGGGAGGGAGGAAGGAAGGAAGGAAAGAAGGAAGGAAGGAAGGAAAGAAGGGAAGGAGGGAGGGAGGGAGGAAGGAAGGAAGGAAAGAAGGGAGGAGAGAAGTGAAGGAAGGAAGGAGGGAAGGAGGGAAGGAGGGAAGGGAGGGAGGGAAGGAAGGAAGGAAAGGAGGAAGGAAGAAGGAAGGAAGGAAGGAGGGAAGGAAGGAAAGAAGGAGGGAAGGAAGGAAGGAAGGAGGGAAGGAAGGAAGGAAGGAGGCAGGGAGGGAAGGCGGGAAGGCGGGAAGGCTGGAAGGCGGCAGGCAACAGGGAGCAGGTCTGCCAACGTGACAGCGGCGCTCGGGGGGCGTGCGGGCTCCTGTTCGAGCTGCTTATATAAGCCCCAGAGGAAAGATGCTAAAAAGGGCTGTGCAAATTGGCAGGGGGAGGAGGGAGGGGAGGAGGGCGGAGAGGGCTGAGGGGGCGCAGAGGTTTGGGCCCCACCTAGTCAGGGGGGGATGGGGAGCGACTTCTGGAGGAAGTTTCTGGAAGGCTCCAGGCAGATCTGGGCATGCCATCGACGCCTGCTGTGTACCCAGGCCTGGAGGGGAGGGCAGTGGTGTGTGGGACAGAAAGTTCTGGAAAGCAGGGCTGGAGCAAGAGAGCGAGAGCGAGCGAGCGAGAGAGAGAGAGAAAGAGAGAGCGAGAGAGAGAGAGCGAGAGAGAGAGAGAGAGGAGAGAGAGAGAGAGAGAGAGAGAGAGGTAGCCGGAAGGGCTGGCCTTTGCACATGTCCGGCCCGGGATCGATCCTGGCACCCCACGGGGTCCCCCAAGCCCTGCCAGGGCCGGGATTGATTCCTGGAGCAGACCTAGGGGTCAGCCCTGAGCGCCCAAACCCCACCCCTGTCCCCCTACCAAAAATAAATACCTAAATAAATGAAGGAAAAAGAAAGTTCTGGAAAGCAGGAGTCAAGCGGGGTGCGGAAGGAGAACAAAGAAAAGCAACTGACAGGCACACACAGCGCCCGCGTTTGTAGGAAAGCTCACTGGGCACGTAGAGTAATTCTGGGCACACCCGCTGTGCTCCCCCGGCAGTGCTCAGGGGACTCTATGGGGTGCCGGGGATCGAGCCCGCTCTGGCCGGGGCTGGGTGAGCACTGGGCAGCACTGCACACGCGGGGTACTGGGCGAGCCCCGAAATGTGGCAGACGCCCCAAGATCCCCGGTGACAGAAGCATCTCCTACAGCCCACCCCGCAGGCCTTGCGGTAGCCCTGCTCTGCTGGCTCAGAGCTGGGGTCCTCTCGACCCCAGTGCTCCCGGCTGGGGATGCGGTGGGTTGTCCCACTCGGGCTTGCAAACGGGGCTGAAACCAAGGTGGGCTTCGGGACCACGGTGCAAAGGGCCGGGCCAGGGTTTGTTTGTTTTTTTTCTTGCTTTTGGGTCACACCCAGTGATGCACAGGGGTTACTCTTGGCTCTGCACTCAGGGATTACTCCTGGGGGTGCTCGGGGGACCCTTCGGGATGCCAGGGATCGAACCCGGGTCGGCCGCGTGCAAGGCAAACGCCCTACCCACTATGCTATCGCTCCAGCCCAAGACATATAAATTTTTTTAAAAAAGGACTGAGCCAGGCTGTGCGCGCAGGAATCCCAGTTCCACGCGGGCACCACAGGGGCCCCCCAATGTCACCAGGGGTGACCCCCAAAAACCAGACCCGAGAAGCAGCTCATGCAGGAGCGAGCACGGGGCAGCCTGCTGCCGCCCGGCTCCTGCACGGAGAGACGGGGTGCCTGCTCCGAGGGGCGGGGGCCCCCACACCTGCCTCCTGGATCCCTCCCCCCACCCCCCGTGCCTGACAGCTCACTGCCATGGCAGGGGCGCGTGGGCTACGCTGTCACCCCAGAGCCACGTGGCCCGGGGGTGGGTGGGAGCTGCCACTCACCGTTCCAGCTCACCTGCACTCACCCACACGGCAGGGTCACCGCGGGCAGCGGCCCGGGCACCGAGTGGCCAAAGTGACGCCGGGGCGTGGCCCCCCTCATTCGGTGGCAGGAGGGGGCCCTCCAGTTCTGACAGTCACTGAAATCCCCCCCAACATAGCCCGAAATGGTGAAACCAGACCCCGGGGCCAGGGGACCCCACTTCTCCCTCACCCCAGCCCAGGGGACACAGGTCATCATCTCCCGCCCTGCTGGGCTCCTGGGACACACACAGGCACACACGCACCCATATGCAGACACAGAGACGCACAAATGCACACAAAGACACACACGCACAGAGACTCAGAGATACAGTGACACAAACACACATGTACAGTCACACAGATACAGATTCGCAGGTATACACACACAGACACACAGTCACACAACACACATAACAATGAACAGACACACACGGACACAGAGACTAATGCACAGACATACATACCAACACACACACCAATGCACAGATATATATTCAGACACACAGTCACAGACACACACACAGATGCACACAGGCGCACTCACACAGACACACACATGCACAGAGGCACACACACAGGTATGCTCACACAGACACACAGAGACACACTCACACAGACACACACAGGTGCACTTACACAGACACACACACAGATACTCATACAGGCACAGACACACAGACATTCACACAGACACACACAGGCATACACAGACACACAGACACACACAGATGCACAGACACACACAAACACACACAGATACACACACAGGCACACTCACATAAGTACACACAGACACACACAGACACACGCAGACACACAAAGACACACACACAGATGTACACACAGCCGCCCGTGCCCTTCACGCGCCCGCGGTGCCCGCTCCCGCCGCGTTCCCACACGCTTGCCCGCCTCGCAGCCGCCTCCTGCGGGGCCTCCTTCCCGCCAGGGTCCAGGGCCGGACTCGCCCTTCACGGGGTCGTGAGCTCCAGGCGGGGCCCCGGGCAGGCCATGGGGAGTCCCCGAGAGGCGCCGCCCGGCTGGGGCCCAGCACCTGCTCCCAACGAGACAGAGACACGAGGAGCTTTCGGTTCTTTTATTTCCATTTTGTGTGGGGGCCCCCGGCAATGCCCCGGCCTTCCTCCTGGCCCTGTGCTCAGGGGTCCCTCCTGACCGGCTCTGGGGACCCTCCGGGGTGGCGGGGACTGGACACCGGTCAGCCGTGTGCCAGGCCAGCGCCCTCCCTCCCCGCCGTCCCATCACTCCAGCTCCTGGACCCATGTTCTAGGGACCTCCGGGGCACCCCCGCCCCAGCCCCGTGCCCCTGGTATCCCTGGCATCCTTCACTTCCTCCTTTCCTGCCCCGCCCCCGCCCCATGGGAACAGGGAAACAATAGACTCACAAAGCCAGGGACCGTCCCGGCTCGGGTAGGAGCCGAGGTGGCCCGAGAGTGGCAGATGCCACAGAGACGGTTCCAGTCTGTCCCTCCCGCAGCTCAGCCCGGGGCCATCAATGCTCAAGAGGGGACAGCGCAACCACCCAACACACAGACTGGCTGTGCCCTAGTCGGGGGGGGGGGGGATCTGCTACCACAATTGGGGGGCCCTTCCCAGTAAGGTGGTCTTCTTGGAACACCACTGCTGCACCCCTACCCACAGACCCTCGTCTACTCAGGTTCTCTCCTGGCCCTTGTTCTGTCTCGGGGTACCCTGTGGGCTCCCCTAATCCTGACAGCACGCTGGAGAGGTGGGGCCAGGCGGCTCCCTGTGCTGACGGCATGCTCTGACTCTCCTTACAAGGGAGTCCCGGGGTCTCAGGGGGAAGGTAGGTCCCCTGCTCCCCGCCCCCCAAGTTGTTAGGGTCCCAACAGGCCTCTCTGTCTCAGGAACCATCCTGACGTCTACACACACACCCCCACCCCACCCTCGTCCCCCTGAGTGGAGGCTGGTCTCTGGCCCCCCAAGGCAAGCCAGGAGCTGAGGATATAAACCAAAGGGGTCCCATCCCCTCAGATGGCCACCTTGGAACCCAGGTCAGACCCAGATGCACTGTGAGGAGGCATCCTAGACCCCCAGCTCAGAGAGCGAGTCAACTCCCCGCCCCCAGAAGTCCAGCCCCCACAACTTGGCCCAAACTCCCCATAGGGTGGGAAATAGCTCGTGTGGCCAGCACACACAAGGCCCTAGACCCGACCCCTGGCCCTGTGTAGACTCCAGAGCACTGCTGGGTATAGCCTTGGTGGCCTCCGGCTGTGCTGAGGAGGGTGTCCCCATCCCCCCACAAAAAAAATCTGTTCCCTGGGGGGTCTCCTCCTTACGTTCCATGTAGTGACTAGGGCGGCGGCAATGCCACCTGCAGGCACACGAGGCTGTGCCATCATCTAAAATCACCTTACTGGGAAGCCCCCGCACCCCATCAGGGTACAGCAAGTCTGTCTGTTGGGACGTTCCACTGCGAGACGGTAAATAAAGGACAGAAAGATGATTGGCAGGTACAGGACTCCCAGGCTCCCTTCAGCCCCTCGTGTGGCCCTGGCAGGGCCCCAGCCTCGCTGGAATGGAGCAGCGATAGTGGGTGGGTGGGATCTGAGCACTGAACAGCCAGGCCTGCATGCTGAGACCCTACATCAGTGGGAAAAACACTCAGGGCACAATGAAAACTGAAAAGCAAGTGGCCCACCAATAGCCAAGAAACTGACCCGCCCACAGCCACCGCCCACCAATAGCAAATCCCCCCTGGCAGCCGACCTCCCACTAACAGCCAATAAGCAGTCACACCACGCCCACAGCCACCGCCCACCAACAGCCAATAAGAAGTTGGATCCCACCCACAACCAACCTCCCAATAGCCAATAAGAATTGGATCATGCCCACAGCTAACTTCTCACCAATAGTCAACAAGAAACTATGCCCAACATAACCAGCCTCCTACCAACAGCCAATAAGAGTTGGACCACGCCAACAGTCACCCTCCAGTCAACAGCATACTCAACAGCCAATAAGAGTTTGGGCCACGCGCAGCACCAACCATCCAACAGCCAATCAGAAGCTCGCCCACGCCCACACCAATCTTCAACAGCCAATGATGTTGAAACACGCCTAGAGAGGTGCATTTGGGCCACAAAAGAGTGGCCTTGGTTGAGAATGGTCCGCTGCAAGACAGAGGGTCAGATGGCCTGGGGGATAGCCTGAACTCCTGGATTCCTAAAGACCCGAAAGATCCAGCCTCACTGGTTCTTGATCCACAAAATTTGTACCACCCAAAACTGAGCTGAGCCACCGAGTCTGTGGTTCTCCCGAATTTAAATCTGCCCTCCAAAGATAAAAATGTGTGGCTGGGAGCTGTGTAGGGTGTTTGCCTTACACACGGCTGACCCAGGTTCGATTCCCAGCAGCCCATATGGTCCCCGAGCACCGCCGGGAGTAATTTTTGAGTGCATGAGTTAGGAGTAAGCCCTGTGCATTGCCAGGTGTGACCCGAAAAGGAAAAAAAAAAAAGGTGGAGCTGAAGCGATAGGCCAGAGGGTAGGACGTGCCCCCCCACCCCCCCTGCATCCCAGAGGTTCCCCCAAGCCCCGCCGGAAGTGATCCCTGAGCACAGGGCCAGGAGTAAATCCTGAGCACTGCTGGGTGTGCCCTCCCACCCCCACCAAATAAAAATCTGACATATACCCGGAATATACAAATATGCACTTTTCAGCTATCCCAAAAGCTCACCGTTCTGTTAGGAAACCAGGATCTCTCAAAGCAACTAAAACTGAGGAGGGTACCAGGTCTCAAGTACATTCAGGGGTGTGAAAGAACACGGAGTGGGCATGTGGATGTGGGGTCCCCACTCTTCAGCAGCACGTACTACACCATCAGGCAACTTCCCCACCCCCACCCCACCCCACCCCACTCTCGGGTGTGGAAACCGGGGCTGTGTATCACGAGGAGGCAGCGATTCAGAAAAGCACGCTATGCATTCTATACATTGTCCCGCTTTCCCTAAAACGGAACTGCTAAAACGCCTCCCCCTCTGACTGAGACCAGAATAGACTTTTTAAATACACACGCACGCACACGCACACACAGATTCGTACGCGCTTGGGGCTGGGGAAAGCAGAACGCCTGCAACACAGCTGCCCTGATGCTCGGCTGAGCTCGGGAGTGAAATCAGAGGGGTGCCAGGCGGGTAACCAGAGGGTCCCTGAAAATGAGGGAGACTGAGGCTGATTGTATGTGCCCCACGGGGAAGGGAATTTGCCCTGGCCAAGTCTGAGGTCCTCTGCTGAAAATCTGCGATGCCACCATGGGCAGGGGACAAAGATAGGTTGGAGGGGATGTGAGTCCTTCTACCCTGGCTGGTCAGAGTCCCAACGCCGGCTGGCATAGACCCTGTGCCCGAGGGATGGCCTCGTCCGAGCCGGGTCAGAAAACCGAGCACATGGGAAACTTCTCCCCAGGGTTGTGGATGCTGAGAAGAACAGCAGGGGGAAATGTGGACGCCTTGGAACTGGAGTGACAGTCCAGCAGGGAGGGCGTTTGCCTAGTCACCCTGGGTTTGATCCCTGGCATCCTATAGGGTCCCCCGAGCACCAAGAGGAGTAATTCCTAAGTGCAGGGCCAGGGATGACTCCTAAGCATCTCCGGGTGTGGCCCAAAATCCCAAAAGCAAAAAGGAAAATGTAGGTGCTTTGAAATGTGCTTCTCTGCAGTGAGGAGGGGTGAGCAAGGAGGAGATGATTTTTTAATTTATTTTTTTGCTTTTTGGGTCACACCCGGCGATGCTCAAAGGTTACTCCTGGCTCTGCACTCAGGAATCACTCCTGGCGGTGCTCGGGGGACCCTATGGGATGCTGGGAATTGAACCCGGGTTGGCTGTGTGCAAGGCAAATGCCCTCCCCGCTGTGCTATTGCTCCAGCCCCAGCGATGATCTTTTGAGGATGTCTGGACCTGGGGGGCAAGCGGCTCCTGGCATGGAACGGGGGTCCAGAGAGGCTGTGTGACCCCCTGACCAAGGACAGGGAATCCCTCCCCTCCTCAGCCCCCCAAGGCAAGCAGGGCTGAGCCCCCCTGCGGGATGCTAGGGGGCCGCGCTCCCCCCTCTGGAAGGACCAGCTCGCCATGATTACAGAGCCGGATCTGTGACAAGCCACATGGGGCTGTGGCGGCTTAATTACCTCTCGGAAGGCGCAGCCCGGAATTGGCCCAGGGAAGGCGATTTGAAACAGTGAGCGGGGCTGGGGAGACAGGACAGAGGGGAGGGCCCGGGCCTTGTATGCAGTGACCTGGGTTCAATCCCCGGCTTTCCCCATAACCTTCAGGGTCCCTTGAGCCTGCCAGGAGGGATGCAGAGTACAGAAGTCAGCCCTGGGGCTGGAGTGATAGCACAGCGGGTAGGGCATCTGCCTTGCACGCGGCCAACCCGGGTTCGATTCCCAGCATCCCATAGGGTCCCCTGAGCACCGCCAGGGGTGATTCCTGAGTGCAGAGCCAGGAGTAATCCTTGAGCATCGCCAGGTATGACCCAAAAAAGAAAAAAAAAAAAAAAGAAGAAGAAGAAGTCAGCCCTCAGCACCACCAGGTGTGGCTCCAAAATCCCAAAATAAAAAATAATAAATGAAGGGGTACAGCAGGGAGAGCACTTGTCTTGCACGGCCCACCCACCCAGGTTCGGTCCCTGGCATCCCATAGGGTCCCCCCCAGAGCACCGCCAGGAGTGATTTCTGAGTATTGGTGGGTGTGGCCCAAAACCCAAAGAGAAGTTGAAAAAAACAAAACAAAACACCAAAATTCAGCCTGGCAGGGGAATGACACTCTCTGAGTCTCACTCGGATACTCAGTGTCGACAATTTCTGATTCTGACGGGTGACCTCACAGGAGCGCTGGGTGATGTTTAGGGACGTCAGCGGTGGGAGGGCTCCTGGCTCGGTGTGGCCAGAGATGGTTACCCCGTACCCACCCTCACAGCATCTAGGAGGGTCCCCTGTACACACTCTTTGCGGGCAGTGCCAGGGGTCCAGGTGGGTCCCTGTGGTCGTCACGGAGGGGTAGAAGGACCTCGCTATCTCTTGCTCTCATGAGGTAGGCTTTTTTATTTAGGTTTTTGGGACCCATCCGGCGATACTCAGGGGTGACTCCTACCTCTGCGCTTAGGGATCATTCCTGGAGGTCCTCAGAGGATCCTATGGGATGCTGGGGATGGAACTGAGGTCACCTGTGTGCAAGGCCAGTGCCCTCACCGCTGTCTGATTGTTCCAGCTCCTGGGATACATTTTCTTCTGCTCTCAGGTCTGGGCCCACGGAAGGTAGGGTGGGGTGGGGGTGGGGGGTGGGGTGGGGCAGTAGCTTGTGGGTCCTGCCCCTCTGAGCCATGCTTGGCTGGTTCCATAGTAGCCTGAAGCAGGGGGATGAGATACTCGTGCCTCAGTTTCCCCATGTGCACCCCAGGCAACAGCAGCTCCTTCCTCCCTCCTCCCCCCACATCTGATGGTGAGCCTGGGTGAGCTCCATCTCCTGAGGTGGGGAGTGGCCATCTGAGCGGCACCCGCACCCAACCGTGGGCTTGTACCCCTTCTTTCTGGGCCACGGGGCTGCCTCTTGGCTCTGCGCTCAGGGATCACTCCTGGTGGTGCTCAGGGGACCCTTTGGGTATGCTGGGGATCGAACCTGCATCAGCCGCATGCCAGGCCAACGCCCTCCCCCGCCGAGCTATCATTCAGGCCCCCGAGGGGGTTGGAGGGGAGCTGTCCAGCCTCGGGGTCTCCCCACCCCAGGGCTTCTGTGGGGGGATGAGGGGGAAGACTCACTCCTGGCGGTGCTCAGGGGAACCTTATGGGGTGCCGGGATTGGAACCTAGGGTGGCCGCGTGCAAAGCCAATGCCCTCCCCGCTGTCCTAGCACTCTGGCCCGAGTCCAGCTTCCAGAGGCCCCACCTCCTCAGTGAGGGGGCGGGGCTTCTTCCCGCCACCCCACCCTGGCTCACAGGGGTAGCCCTCAAGAAGGGGGTCGCTGGGCGCCGAGAATCCAGGACGCTGGCTCAGGGGTCCACCTGCACAGCCCCTTCAGCATGCAGGGGCCGTGGGGGGGTGGGCGGGAAGGGGGTCCGCCCCCAGCTCCCCCCGCCCCCCACCACCACCACTTCCTTCCCGCCTTCCACCCGGATTTCTGGATGCTCATGGCTGACTCCTGGCTCAGCTCAGGGGTCATCCCTGGAGGGCTGGGCGGAGAGGGGGGGCGGCCTATGGGACGCGGGGATCGAACCCGGGTGGGCGGCGTGCGTGCGCGCTAGGCGTGCGCCCTCCCCGCTGTGCCGTGGCTCGGGGTCCCTCTTTATCCCAGCCCGAAGAGAGAGAGAAGCGACCCGTGTGCAGCTGGCGGCCGGAGGGAGCCGCGGGGTGTCGCCGCCGGCCTGGCCCAGGCGGCAGGAGGCGCCTCCCCAGATCAAAGCCCGCAGACTCGAACAGAGGCGGCCACCGGGGAGGGAGGACAATAAAGGACCCCCGCCGAGGAGCGCCGCCGCGGGGCGATGTGCAGGGAGCAGGGCCGGGGCGGGAGCGCGGATGGAATCGCACGGGGCGGGGGGGGGGGCGGGGGGGGCGGGCTTGGACCCCAGGACCCCAGAGAGGTACCAGGCGAACAAAGCTCTCGGCGGGTCAGAGGCACAATCTGAGGTTGAAAATCGAGGGGTCGGAGCAATAAACAGGGCAGCGGGGAGGCCGCTGGCCTTGCACACAGGCTACCCCAGTTCGATTCCCGGCATCCCATGGGGTCCCCCAAACACCGGCAGGAGGGACCCCTGAGCGCAGAGCCAGGAGTCAGCCCTGAGCTTCGCGGGGTAAGATCCCAAAGCAGTGATGGCAAAGTAAACAAATAAAGATGAGTTCAGCCCTCCCCCCTCCCCCCTGCGCCAAGTAGGGGTACTTCTGTGCCCACTCCAGGGGACAAGGAGGGGGGGCTTCTGTGGTCTTCTTGCTGGAGTACTCCTGGCACGGGGGGGGGGGGTTGTTGAGGGGCATGGGGGAAGTGGGGGTCATGGGTGCTACTCACCCCATAGTGACCCACCCCCATCTCGCCCCCGCGATGCTGAACGTGCCCCCTGAAGGTGGGTTCTGCCCCCACACACACCCCCAGGGCTCTCCAAGGCTCCCTCCCTGTCCGGCCCTTCAGCCGGTGCATGCACACAGTTGCCCCTTCTGTGGCAAGCTGGTGTGAATCTCCATCTCTCGGGATGGAGCAAAGACAAGGGCACTTGACAATGAGGTCCCTGGGTACCCCCCCCAGGTGCTGGACTGGGGCCAGAGCGATAGCACAGCGGGGAGGGCGTTTGCCTTGCACACGGCCAACCTAAATTCAATCCCCAGCATCCCATGTGGCCCCCTGAGCACCACCAGGAGTAATTCCTGAGCACAGAGCTAGGAGTCCGCCCTGAGTATCACCAGGTGTGCCCCCCACCCCTGGAAAAAAAAAGATCGGGTCTTACCCCACAAGCTCCAGCTCATATATGTGGCTTGAGCCTACACATGCCCCTGCCCACATGTACCTATGTACAGACACACAAGCTCACACACAAACAAGCATGTGCATGAGCGCACATGTAATCACACATGTATGCCTCAGCCCCCCAGGTGTGTGTGCTCAAACACGCATGATCACAGCACAGAATTATACACAGCACACAGCTGCATGTGCCCAGACATACACACATGTGATCTCACACATGCTCACACCTTAACATGCATTCGTGAAGCACATACATGCTTGCAGCCCTCACACACTTTTTTTTTAATTAAAAAAAATGGGAGGGTTGATCCCACCCGGCAGTGCTCAGGGCTGATTCCTGGCTCTGTGCTCAGGGATCACTCCTGGCGGGGCTCAGGGGACCCTGGGGGATGCTGGGGACTGAACCCGGGATGACCCCACACATGGCCAGCGCCCTCCCTGCTGTGCAACCCCACTTTTAGCAGACACGCCTGCTCACAGTGCTCTCATGCATGCACACGCATGTACGCATTTGCACATGTGTTCTCACATGCTTTGTTTTGAGGTCACACCCAGCGGTACTCAGGGCTGACTCTTGGCTCTCCTGGCGGGGCTCAGGGGTCCCTATGGGATGCCGGGGATGGAACCCGGGTGGTCTGTATGCAGGGCCCGCGCCCTCCCCGCTGTCCTGTCTCTCATCTGCCCACACTGGTCCCCCACACAGTCAGGCCCGACCCGTCCCAGTTCCATCACCTCCAAAGAGCCCCTTCCGGAAAGGCAGCCATGGCTGGGGGTCTCCCCCGCCCTGCCCTGCTGATTTCATCATTGCGGGTATGGGGTGCACCTGTGGCAATCCAGGCAATGCTGGAAACCCCCCAGTGTGACGACCACAAACGTCCCCGTGGGCCCCATGTATGGGGCGGGGGCTGCCTTGTAAAGGAGAACCTGCCTCCGGCCTGCAGGCAGGAGCACCCCTGCTCTGTGAAGCCCCGCACAGGGGTCACCTCTTCTCAGAGGCGGCGGGGCAGGGGTGCCTGCGTCCTCAGTGTCCCCTGCCCCACATGTCGGCAAACACCGAGGGAGGCAGCCCCGAGCCAGCAGACTCGTGACGACAAGGGGCTGGAGCAACAGGACAGCAGGGACGGCGCCCGCCCTGCACACGGCCGACCCGGGCTCCATCCCCAGCACCCCATAGGGTCCCCCCCTCTCACCCCAAGCCAGGAGTGATCCCTGAGTGAGAGCCAGGGGTCAGCCCTGAGTACTACGGCGTGTGGCCCCCAAACCAAAAACAAACAAAACCAGACTTGGGCCACAAAACCAACCACGCGGTGTGGGAGAGGAACCCCCCCTCTGTCTGTGGGGTGCTCGCCCCGGCCCCCCAGAGCATGGCGAGCTCAGGCCACCAAAGGCAGCCCTGGGGGGGTCACTTCTGAGAATTCTGGGAATCTCTGTGGCTGCCACATTACGGGGGGCGGGGGGGGTCGAGATGCCAATCAGCTGCCCCCAGTTGGCTGGACACCCCCTCCCCATAGGGATGGGGGGAGCTGCCCCTCCCTTGTCAGCCTGGCCGCTGCTCCTGGTGCAGCACTGATACCAGCGTCTCCCCGTCACCCCCCGGGACCCCCGGTGCAGAGCTCCGGGCTCGTACACAAGCGCCTCATTCACGTGGAGGCGCTGGCGCCTGGCACGCGTGGCTGCCGCTTAAAATAGGCACAAAGGCTGCCTTTGTCGGGAGGGAAGGAAGGAAGGAGGGAAGGAAGGAAGGAAGGAGGGAAGGGCTGCCGCGGCCGGGCCCCGCCAGCCAGGGCGGCCAGCTGGCACGGGGTGCAGGGGGCAGGCCCTGCTGCCCACATGAAGGTCAGTGCAGGAAGGGGACGGGGTGCCCCCACCGCTGCCATGATTCTGTCAAACGGGTGACGAGCCTGTCAAGAAGGGGGCGGGGAGGCGCCGAGGGGCGGGAGAGGGGGCGGCCGCTCCCCCACGTCCCCCCACCTTGCCGGGGTAGGAGGAGGCGACTGGAACAGGAGAGGGAGCACCCCAAGGTGCAGGGGGAGGCAAGCCCCAGGCGGGGGTAGGGACGGGTTTCAGGACAGCCCCCCCAGGGTGACGCCCAGTGATGGCCCCGGGGGGCAGGGGGAGAGGATAATCGGACCCCCAGGGTAGGCTCCCAGAGGTGGAAACGGACCAGGTCAGCCCCCCAACAGGGGACATGAGGGCTCATGGGGGAGCACCGGCCTCGCCTGTGTGTGGCTCGGGGTTCGAGCTGGCACAACAAAAGGCAAACAGACTATCAGTGGAATGGCCCCTCCACACACAAAGTGGGCGTATGGGGCAGGAGAGGGGCTGGGGTGACGAAAGGGCCTAGAACGGGGTTGGAGCACAGCCACCCCTGTATCAGGAGGGGACAAGAGAGTCAAGCTGTGTGCCCGGAAGGGGCTGAGTGCTGCGATGGAGGAAGTGTGTGTGTGTATATGTGTGTGTGCACAAGTGTGTGTACAAGCATGTGCATGAGTGTGTGCAAGAATATGTGTATGTGTGCAAGTGTGTGCATGACTGTGTGGACATGTATGTATGAATTATGCATGTGCAAGAATGTGTACAAGTGTATATGGGTGTGTGCACGAGTGTGTGCATGTGTGTGTACATGTATCAGTACGTATGAGAATGTGCACGAGTATGAGTATAGAGCATATATGCATGTGTATGAGTGTGTGCCTGAGTATGTTTGCATGTGTGTATGAACATGTGTGCCTGAGTATGTGTCTTTGTGTGTATGAGGGTGTGTATATGTGTGTATATGAGTGTGTGTACGCGTGCGCATGAATGAGGATGTGTGTTTGCATGTGTGAGTGTGTATATCTGAGAGTGTGCACGCACACATGTGCGTGTTGGGGGCAGGCAGGTGGGATGTCTCTGCATAGAGTGTATGTGTGTGTAGGGGGCGGAGGGGGGTCTCTGCAGAGCCCAGAGCTGTCCTCCAGTGGGTGGACAAGGTGGCAGCGCGGTGGCCAGCCATGGCCGCAGGATCCCAGATGATTTGGCCTAGAGCCCCATTCAGAAAAACAGAATTACTCAGCCTCGGCCCCTCAGATCCCTTCTTCGAGCAAACAACCTCTCGGACTGCACCGGGTTACTGTGCCCCTTTGGAAAACAATCGCCCCAGATGCTAGCTAAGACACGAAGCCTCCCCACCCCAGCGGGCAGGAGAGACAGACAGGGCTCACCCCAGAAGGATAGGGGCCCCCCCATCTCTCCAAAAACCTCAGCGGGTGTCCCCTACACGACGGCTCTCCCCCTCGCACCAAGAGATGGTACCAGCAAAGATGGTGCTCACTGCCTTGCTCCCCATCCTCTCTAGAACGTTCTAGAAAGTTCCAAAGTCATGCCCAAGGCTCAGTCCAAACCTTTTGGTAAAAAATGACTCAGGGGGCCGGGAGGATAGTGCAGTGGGAAGGGCACTTGCTCTGCACGTGGCCGGCCCAGGTTGGGTCCCAGTATCCTGTAGAATCCCCCGAGCACAGAGCCAGGAGTCAGGCCCAAGCACTTCTGGTTATGGCCCCAAAGAGAAAAAAAAACCCAAAATGACTTGGGTGCTTCGAGGACCTGAGCAGCCCTAGTAAATACAATTTTGAGCACAGGCTTTATTTGGTTTGTTTTCCGATGCAAATGAGAAAACTTGTAATAACACCTTAAATGGGAGGAAGAAGAATGGGGGGGGGTGAGGGAGGAGCTTTTTACACCACAACTCAGATCACCAAAGGGAAACAGAGAGAGGAAAGCCACCCTTCGGGGAACACGGAGACTCCGGACGTGACCAGCCCACGTGTGACAACTTATACACCCAGAGAGCTGGGAAGCCAAACCCCACAACTTCAAAAGACTGTAAACCAATTCCAGTGGGGAGAATTAAAATTAAAAAAGAGGGGCCGGAGTGATAGCACAGCGGGGAGGGTGTTTGCCTTGCATGTGTGGCCAACCCAGGTTCGATCCCCGGCATCCCAGAGGGTCCCACCAGCACCGCCAGGAGTGATTCCTGGGTGCAGAGTCCGGACTAACTCTGGAGCCTCGCTGGGTGTCACCCACGAAACAAAGCACACAAATTTAAATAGTCAACAGAAATACCTGGGGGAAATCAAGTGTCTCAGAAACCTGCTGGGGAGGGGGCACTGGCCGGACGGGATGGCAGGTCAGGGTTAGAGGGCTTTGCCGGGCATGCAAGAGGCCCTGGCTTCGATCCCCAGTACCACGTGCCTGCCCCCAGCACTGCCGGGTGTGGCCTGGTGCCCCCATTATAAACCACCACAATGAAGGCAGCAAACTGCAGGGGCTAGAGCTACAGCACAGTGTGGTGGGCGCTGGCCTTGCATGCAGCCGACCTGGGTTCGATCCTCGGCATCCTATAGGCTTCCCTGAGCACTGCCAGGAGTCAGCCCTGAGCGCCGATGGTGCGGCCCCCAAAGCAAAATAAAAGTGAGAAAAGAAAAGCCTCCGTAAAGACACCGAGGTTAGGTGCCGGAGTGATAGCACAGAGGGTAGGGCGTTTCCCTTGCACGCAGCCAACCCGGGTTCGATTCCCAGCATCCCATAGGGTCCCCCGAGCACCGCCAGGAGTCATTCCTGAGTGCATGAGCCAGGAGTAACCCCTGTGCATTGTCGGGTGTGACCCAAAAAGCAAAAAAAAAAAAAAAAAAAAGACACTGAGGTTAACTTTGTTGTTGGCGGTGGTTTGGGGGCCACCCTCAGTTGCTCTGAGGGGCTGACCTCTGGCTGTCTGCTCAGAGGTCACTCCTGGCAGGGCTCAGGGGACCCCAGGCAGTGCTGGGGATTGAACCTGGGCTGCGGCAAGCTAAGCCAGCACTCAAGGGCCGGAGAGATAGGACAGTGGGGAAGGGAAATCATCTGCTTTGCACGCAGTAAACAGGGGGTTCCATCCCCAGGACCCCTGAGGGTCCCCCCGAGCACCGTCAGGAGTAATTCCTGAGCACAGAACCAGGAGGAGCCTCTGAGCACCGCCAGGTGTGTCCAAAAATATATCTAATAATAATAATAATAACAACAACAATAATAGTGAGCCCAAGAGATCGTCAGGACTCCCGGCATCCCATAGGGACCCCAGCACAGCCAGCAGTGAGGCCTGAGTGCAGAGCCAGGAGTCAGCCCTGAGCATGACTGGGTGTGACCTCTCCGACCTCCCCCACCCCCACCACCAAACATAAATCAACTAACAGAAACCCCTGCTCAGCCCTAAGGAGCCATTCTCCCAGGGCCCAGTGACTCAAAAAGAAACCCCGAGATCTCAAAACAAACCCCCAGGAGCTGAAGGGACAGTCCAGGGAGCAAGGTGCCCTGCACCAGGCTGGTCTGCTCCATAGGGTCCTCTGAGCCCCACCAGGAGGGACCCTCAATAGTCTGGCCTTGCAGGGTCCCAGGACATACATCATACTCTGTGCTGGTAGGAAAGCCAGCACCCTAACTTGATTGATTGATTGGTTGATTGATTGATTGCTTTTTGGGTCACACCTAGCGATGCTCCGGGTTACTCCTGGCTCTGCACTCAGGAATTACTCCTGGCAGTGCTCGGGGGACTATATGGGATGCCGGGGATCGAACCCGGGTCAGCCATGTGCAAGTCTAATGCCCTCCTGCTGTATTATTGCTACGGCCCCTAACTTTATTTATGATGGGAGTCGGGTGAGGGTCTCACAGAGCCATTCCCGTCCCAGGAATGTCTGGGAAGGTTGAGACTGGGGGGGTATTATCATGGATGGGTGAGGGGTTCAGCACCCCAATAGCACCCAGGGATCCCCCCAGGGCCGGAGATGATAGGACCAGGGTCAAGGGGGGGCCAGACTGGGAGTGTCCTGAGAACTCTCACAGATTCAAAAGCTAAATAACTCTGAACCCCCTTTTTTGGGGGGTCATGTGGAATGCCCCCCCCCGGGGTGCATTCGAATCACAAAGCCCCAGGCATCTTTTTAGCTTCCTGGACAAATCCTCAACCGCCCCTGCCCTCACTAGGGCAGCTTTGCTGCTTTTGACACTTTCCCCCTTCACTTTATTTATTTATTTATTTTTCCTTCCTACACCGGGCGGGTGCTCAGGGATCACTCCTGACAGAGATCCGGGGATGCAGTGGGATGCCGGGGATGGAACCCAGGTCAGCCACATGCAAGGCAACTGCCCTCCCCGCCGTCCTGTCACTGGGGCCCTCCCAACTTGACTCTTCTGCCCCCCAACAACCATGCCCCCACCCCCACCCCAAGCCCCCAAATAAGGCAAAACCCAGAGATCCAGAACTCAAGCATCAAAGTGCCGGAGATGTTGCCGCAATCCCTCCAGGTCCCCTTGCGGTTGGCCGTTGATGGACACATATCTCCTTATCTGACCTAGAGGGGGGGCCACCAGGGGCTTGTCCCGGGGTTCATCACTTCCCGTTTTGCAGGCGGGAGGAAGGGAACCACACAGAGATCTTGGGGGTCCCTGAGAGGACCGGAGCAAGAGCGGGACCCGGCAGCCAGCACCACCTGTGCCTGCTGGACCAGAGTGTGAACCTCGGGGAGGGGTGCTCCCCCTTCCTCCCATGTCGGGGCTCCCATCCTCCCCAAAACCCAGCGAGTTCCCACTGCAGCTCATCTCTGCCTGTCTTCTGCCGCCCACCCTCCCAGCCCCTAGCAACCCCCATCTCCGGGAGAACTCGAGCACCCGCCCACACCCCTCAACAGACCAGCCCCCAAATTCCCATGTGGGCGCCTCGCTCTCTTACCCCGGAGTCTGCTCTCCCCCCAAAATGCAGCCGCCCCACCTGGGTCCCTGCCACCTCCCCGGTTCACCCTCCGTTGCACCCGGATTCTCAGGACAGAGCTGGGATTGGAGGCTGGTCCCCTTCTCCTGGGTGCCCCGTGCCAAAGGATCACCCCCCAAAAGACAAGTCCCCTCCAAAGTCCAAAACCGACTTCTAAGACCACCCCCTTGACCCCACTTCTACAAACTCAACCTCCGTCAAAGCCATCTGAGTGTCTGACTCCCATGCCTGTTCCCATTGCACCCCAACTTTCCCCACCCGGACCTGCCCCCACGGGTCCCCACATCCTTCCTACACCATCACGGAGGGTCCCTGACCACCCTCCCTGCCCGCATACAACCCTACATTTGGCTCTTTCAGCTCTGGGGGGTCCTCAAATCTCTGTCCTGTCCCCCACGAATCTGCCCCCCCCCCCACGTTGGGCCCGCAGCTCCGCCCACACCGCCCCTACTATGAACTCTGACCCGGCTAACCAAATGACCTCCACCCTCCACCCCGGCCACT